>NW_015391627.1:26072-37116 GCF_001527695.2 Protobothrops mucrosquamatus | reverse complement strand
AATGTGGAGGAGATGGATTGTTTATAAATAGAGTTTGTGGAGTTAGAGATATTAATATTTGTTTACCTATATTTGAATATTAGCCTGGGATTTGGTTTGGGAAGTCCGGGGGGGTGGGATATATTATAATATTGTGTAATACTTGTGATGTTTTTTTCTTTTTTGGAAAACAATAAAATTTTATATTGAAAAAAAAAAAGAAGCAATGGATGGAAACTAACCAGAGAGAGAAGCAACCTAGAACTAAGGAGAAACTTCCTGACAATTAGAACAATTAATCAGTGGAACAACCTGCCTCCAGAAGCGGTGAATGCTCCAACACTGGAAGTTTTTAAAAAGAGACTGGACAGCCATTTGTCTGAAATGGTATAAGGGAGGGGTGTCAAACTGCTGGCCCGTGGGCCAGATGCATCATGCCAAAACCGTGCCCACCCCATTGCCGTCAATGGAAAAAAAGTTGCGATATGTCACAACATATCACGTGACATTGCGAGTTTGACACCCCTGGCATAAGGTCTCCTGCTTGAGCAAGGGATGGGGGCTAGGAGACCTCCAAGGTCCCTTCCAACTCTGTTATTCTATTCTATTCTATTCTATTCTATTCTATTCTATTCTATTCCATTCCATTCCATTCCATTCTCTATTCTATTCTATTCTATTCTATTCTATTCTATTCTATTCTATTCTATTCTATTCTATTCTATTCTATTCTATTCCATTCCATTGCATTCCAATCTCTATTCTATTCTATTCTATTCTATTCTATTCTATTCTATTCTATTCTATTCTATTCTATTATTCTATTCCATTCTCTATTCTGTTCTATTCTGTTCTATTCTATTCTATTCTATTCCATGCCATGTCATGCCATGCCATGCCATGCCATGCCATGCCATGCCATGCCATACCATTCCATTCTGTTCAATCGGAGTCAACCCAAAGCATCATTCATTCAGTGCCTTGTTTGTCCGTGTTATAGAAAGTCACGGAACAAAAGCAAAATCACCTGGCTGGGTATTCTGCAGAAAAAGGAAATGAAATCAATTATTAGCTGTCTCCTCTACAATTTTCAATTTTATATGTTTGAATGTGTCTTGTTTCTTCCAAATCAAAGCAGTGCATTTGTAGCTTGTGGCGTTAAAACTCTCATTCAGTGCTGTGAAAAGGGTATATTACCGTGTGCCTTTTTTTTTAACAACCAGGCAGCCAGCTGAAATGAAAAATGGACAATTATTTCCAAACCAATTGAACACAGGTTAAGTTATGGGAACTAGAAGTCAGCATAAAGACTCTTCCACACTTCCAATATTACTATCCAACTCTCTGCAGAGATGGAAAGGAAAAAAAAGAAATCTAAATGGCTAGGCGCGTTGCCTATATTCTTGTCTCCTGCCATAAAAATTGGGGAAAACAAATAGAACATGATACAAAAAAAGATGTTGAGATCTTAGAAAAAATGCAGAGAAGAGCAGTAAAACTGAGGCTAAGGAAGGAAGGAAAAAAGGTTTAGCAATTTGGGTTGCAACCAGGTTAGTTTCACATTGTTGCACTGGTTGTTAAGGCATCCAGAGTTGCTTTAAATGGGTGGCTATGCAAACATTTTGAATAAGTAAGTCAGCCAAAAATAAAATGGATTCATCTGCCAAATTAATTGATTTGTAGGATCGCAGAATTCCAGGCCTGGGTTCAAACTGGCGCAGTCTATGTGCAAAAATGCCCTCATAAGAGAGTCTGGTGGGAAGCAAATGTCTAATTCACTTCTAACATGCTTTGTGTATGATTCTTTTGGAGCTCTATTGTTGTGCACCTTCGGTGCGATGGGCAGTTATATAGAGGAATAAGAGCAGGGGTCTTCAAACTTGGCCCTTTTATGACTTGTGGACTTCAGCTCCCAGAATTCCTCAGCCAGCGTGCCTGGCTGAGGAATTCTGGGAGTTGAAGTCCACAAGTCATAAAAGGGCCAAGTTTGAAGACCCCTGAATAAGAGTGAAACTGGATGTATGTGAAGATAGATGCATCCCTTTCACATATATATATATATATATATTTTAAAACCCATAGCAATAGGATACGTTGTGGCGCAGTGGTGAGAAGGCAGTATCCCAGGCTAACTCTGCCCACTGCCAGGAGTTCGATCCTGACTGACTCGAGGTTGACTCATCCTTCCATCCTTCCGATGTCGCTAAAATGAGCCAGATTGTTGGGGGGGGGGCCAATATGCTGACTTTGTAAACTGCTTAGAGAGGGCTGTAAAGCACTATGAAACGGTATATAAGTCTATTGCTACTGCTATGTGATGGAGTCCTGGCTGACCGATAGTTACTGATTTCTACTGTACACCAAGTTATCAGAACTGAAGAAGCTTCTTGGAGGATAAGCAAAACCTCTTCAAGGAAAAACAAAGGAAGTCCAGTTGCCTCTTGAAAAAGCATCTTTGAGACTTACTATGGCCCATTAGCCGTGATACCTTCAACAGACATTATCTCCATGCTTATACTTTCTTAAACATGACCTCAGGAACTAAGAACCTTATAATTTACAAGTGGATTTTAGATCACCGGAGTTCTGAAAATGCCATTTGTTGCTGAGCTTAGGAGAAGAACGATAATCCACGGGGCACATGCACAATGTCTTGTAATTGTCTGGTTACAATGATATTGACCATAATTAACTGAAGGCAAGGAACACCTGGCCTTCAGAAGTTGTGGGTGTTCCATCACGGGAGGCTTTTAAGAAGAAACTTGGACAGCCACTTGTCTGAAATGGTATAGGACCGTGGTGGCGAACCTATGGCATGCGTGCCAGAGGTGGCACTCAGAGTCCTCTCTGTGGGCACGCACGCCATGCCCCAGAAATGGAAACCGTCCCTCTTCAACCAGCTGCCCGCTAACTCGCCGAGGTCCCACATGGCTGGATGCATCCCAGCACCCATGCGCTCGCTGACCTCTGTGTGCAGGGGCTAATGGTGTCAGGCAGCAGCCACCCAAGCCCCTGCCTCGCCTTGCCCTGTGACAATGGCACCCCCGCCCTGCCTTGCCTCACCTTGCCTCGCCTCACCCCGCAGGACGAGCCCCCTGCCCACCACCCCACCTGCCAGAGACCCCCTGGATCTCCCCCAACCCTGCCCGGCCCCCACAGGCGTCCCTCCCCACGAGCAACATTGAGGTGATCATGCCCACCTTGGCCACACCCACCCAATCTGCCATGACTACCACAGCCACGCCCATCCAGTGGGCCACGCCCACCTGGCACCCGGCAATAAATAAGTGGATTTTGGGTTGCAGTTTGGGCACTCGGTCTCTAAAAGGTTCGCCATCATTGGTATAGGATCTCCTGCTTGAATAGGGGAATGGACTAGAAGACCTCCAAGGTCCCTTCCAATTCTACTATTCTGTTATTCTGACTGTACAATGTCCACATATTTCTGTGGACATTGAAGTAGCTTAGTGGGATTAAGTGTCATCTTCCGTAAAATGCAATGATGGACAGATGGACAGGTTATTGGCAGACCAATGGGATCTGAAAAACCTTGAATGCCAACCGTATCTTCTAATGCACGGTAACTTTAATATGTTAGTGTGCAAGCCATCTGCTCTAAGATTTCTCAATCACTTGGGGGTTACCAAAAAAAAGTGATTAAAAACATTCTGATTTTCTTTGTGAAGTGTTGTTGAGATGACAGTCAATCTGTTGCTAAGAAGGGAAGGTGGAGGATGGCAGTGATGTTGCCAACACATTGTAGCTTCAAAAGAGGACGCTTGTTGATTCCATAAACGATACCCTTGATCAAGAGATAATTAGATTGGAACAAAGGGAACAAAGTTTTTAGAGGCAGAAGAATCATTCTGTGTGTGTGCGTGCGTGCGTTTTGTATCTTGGAGGGGGGATTTAGTGTGTGTATCTGTGTGGGGGGGAGAAAAGAGAAATGCATGGATGGACACCTTCACAATATTATAATGTTTTTGAAAATGCAGTACTGTCCTAAAAGTTCCCTTAATCTTTTCTATTCTTTCTATTTTGGGGTTTCGTTTTGAGACAAAATTCAAAATATTTTCTCAACGTAGTGGGCAGATGATGAATCCTGAGATTCCTGTACATAGGCTGTTTAGCAATACATCAATTTAATTAAAAAAAGATGTTGAGACTCTAGAAAGAGTACAAAGAAGAGCAACAAAGATGATTAGAGGACTGGAGGCTAAAACATATAAGGAACGGCTGCTGGAAATGGGTATGTCCAGTTTAACGAAGAGAAGGACGAGGGGGGACATGATAGCAGTCTTCCAATATCTCAGGGGCTGCCACAAAGAAGAGGGAGTCAAGCTATTCTCTAAGGCACCTGAAGGCAGGACAAGAAGCAATGGATGGAAACTAATCAAGGAGAGAAGCAACCTAGAACTGAGCAGAAACTTCCTGACCATTAGAATAATTAACCAGTGGAACAACCTGCCTCCAGAAGTGGTGAATGCTCCAACACTGGAAGTTTTGAAGAAGAGACTGGCCAGCCATTTGTCTGAAATGGTATAGGTTTTTCTGCCTGAGGAGGGGGTTGGAGTAGAAGACCTCCAAGGTCCCTTCCAACTCTATTATTGTTATTGTTATTATTGTTATTATTAATTGGGCCTTCTTAAGTGGACCTGGTCTTACGCACTTGGCACCTGGTTTGATTTGGTTTTTCATTTATGTGATGAGACTCCATCTTCTCATGTGGCAATGACAGAACACTGACCTGGCCTAGTCATTGTTAAGAAAAATATAACAAAAGTAACACAACTTCATTAGCGAGTCAGAGAGATTAATTCATTCTTTGCATCTGAGTTGTTCCATTGCTGTTAAGGGAACTTGCTTGTGCAATAAAGATATGGAAAAATTAGATTTGTTTATCTGGCTTAGAAATAAATTGCAGCAAAAACACATACACACCCTTTCATTTCCAGAATCCTCTTTTTTTTCCCCCTTGGAATCTTCCTCTGGCAAATTTTCCTTTTTTCTATGTTAAATAAAATCTCAGAATGTCAGTAAAACTTGATAAGTGACTGAATAAACTGTGCGCATTAATGTTTATAGAATAATATTGTTGGTTTTCCACAGGCCGCTAAAGCTATTTCAGAAACCTTTCCCTGATTTAAATTGTTTTCATATTTTATTTTATTTTATTTTAAACGGTGCTCTATTTTTATTATTGTTATTGGTTTTTATGGGATTGGTTTTATCATTTTTGATCGCAGTAGCATGAAAATATGATACACCATAGGTTGGATATTGCTGGGGATTTTGAATTAGGTGATAGATTGTTTCTCCTCTCAGTTCTAAATTTTTATTTGATGAGGATCTCTCTCTCTCTCTCTCTCTCTCTCTCTCTCTCTCTCTCTCTCTCTCTCTCTCTCTCTCTCTCTCTCTCTCTTGTCATATCTTAAACTGAGTTTCTGTAGGAGATGACAAGGCTGAGCCCGAGGGAGGGGTCAAATGCATCATAAGTCATGAGTCCCTTCACACCAACAAGAGATCTAAGTCCAGGCCACCATGAATGCTTTTTTAATTCCCGCTCATTTGCCTCAACCGTTAGTAGCTCAGATTCTTATAGAGAGCTTAAGCTTGCAATAAATCTTTATACTCATTTGATCTGCTAGGATTTCCTAATTTCCCCGGCGCTTGACAGTTTCCCCCCCCCAATGCATTCATAGATCAGGGCTTTTCAACCTTTTCACCCATTGTACCACTTTTAGGATATGGCAACATCCGAGTACCACCAGTCGCCTAGCAAGGTGTCAAAAACTTGATGACCCCCCCCAAAAAGGAAAAAAGTGATAAAGTACAGGTAGTCCTCGACTTAGAAAAGTTCGCTTAGTGACTGTTTGAAGTTACAATGGCACTGAAAAAGTGCCCCGCCACAGCCAAGCAAGACACCTGCCTGCCCACCCGGCGGTGCTCTTCCTCCTGTCTGAGGTTTCCATTGTTGTGAGCATTTCTGTTGAGGATTGGCAGTGGGGGTGGGGTGGGGGGTGTTTGGTTTTTATTCCCTCTGCCTGCTGGGTGGTTGCAGCAGGTTTTGGTCACTTCACATGACCCTGGGACACTGTGACCGTCATAAATATGAATCAGTTGCCAAGCATCTGAATGTAAATCACAAGTCCCTGGAGATGCTGCAACATTCCAGCTGATCGGCACTTCTGGGCTCAGCAGAAGCGCCAGGATCAGTGCCGAGCTCCAGCTGGAGTCTGGTGCTGATCCTGGCATTTCCACGGAGCCCTGACAGCCCTGCAGCCCCAGCCATCTCTTGCTCAGGCTTGTGCGGTGCTGCCACCGGTTCCGCTCATTCCCCTCCCCCGCTACCACTTTTCTAGGATGCTCGCGTACCACCTGCCAGGTGCCAATGTACCACAGGTGGTACCCGTACCACTGGTTGAAAAGCCCTGTCATAGATAATCTATATAGCTTTTTTGGCAAGAGTGCAAAAATAGTTTTTCATTATCTTCTTATAGGATATTTGGATTGGTTTGTGTGTGTGTGTGTGTGTGTGTTGTGTTCTGTGTGTGAGAGAGCTCCAAATTAGGCCAGACCTGGCCAGATGAGCTAATTCTACTTTATTATAAGGCACAATGGCTCAATGGATAAAGATGCTGAGCTTAGAGATTTGAGAGCCCGGGTTCAAGACTTGAAATCCACGCAACAGGTTGAGTTCCTTTCTTGCCCCCCAGCCCCTGCCAACCTAGCAGTTCAAAAGTATGCAAATGTAAGTAGACCAATAGGTATCACTTCTGTGGGAAGTTAACAGCATTCCATGCGCCTTTGGCATATAGTCATGTTGGCTACGTGACCACGGAAATTGTCTTCAGACAATGCTGGCTCCCTTGGCCAAGAAACAGAGGTGAACACCATGTCCTAAAATTGGACACGACTGACAGACAAAAAAACTTACATTAACCTTAAGAATCTTGCAGGTTTGAAGGTACAAATCTCCCTCCATCTGTTTTGAGTGTCTGATAAATTTGGGCGGTTTCTTTCTCTGCCCATTATGCAGCTGAGGTCCCCTCACCCTTTTATCTGATCATTTCCTAGGCAGCATCTCTTTTCTTCCCCTTCCAAGGTCATTCTCACATCCCATTATATACGATGTGCATTTTTATAAAAATTTTCCATCTAGCTGAGAATCCCTCCTGAGAAACTCTTGTCTAAGTATTAAACACATCTTTTCTTATTGGGCTTTTTGGGCAATCAGCCAAGTCAACTCTAGGCTGCCCTAACTTGGATTCCCCCCCCTATTGACGTTATTTATTGTCTATAAGAAAATTAATCTAAACTACAGAAACAAACGAATAGCAAAGGACATAACAAGCCAGGAATGACAGCATATAGGAGTGACCAGATTGATTTAGGAATTGGGGAACAACCAGCTTCAGATCTCTCTCGTTTGCATTGTAAATAAGCTACGATTATTTACATCCCATCTGTTATATAGGTATCATAAATTATCCGGAGTTGCGTTACATTTTCTGAGGATTACTCAGATGGCATTGCAGCTTCCTCTAATGTGTTGCATCTGTTAAGCTGTTACGAAGAAAAGGATGAACATAATTACAATTGTGGTTGTATTGTATTCCAGGAAATGGTAGCTATAATAGATAATTAAGAGGTTTTGGAAAAAATGGTTCCTACCTTTCCTATTTCAAACATTTTGTGTTGTCTTTTCATAAGAGAAGAATTAATTTTTTCCCCATATTTATGGCTCTCGTAATATCGGCGGAGGGTAGATGGTTCTTTTCGTTCTCTGCATTCCCTCCTCCCTCCCTCCGGCCGTCTCTCTTGTTATGAATTAAAAGCATTGTATAAATTGTGCCCTGAGATTTTTTACTTCCAAAGAGTAATCACCTAAAGTGACACAGTGGGAAGCACAGCCTGACCTGGGAACTAGTGCTCAATTGCTTGCAAATTTTAGACCTGGGATTTTTTAGAAATCAATGCGCTTTCATCCTTAAATTTCATTTTGGCTTAACCACCCATTCTAGGGCAATTTGTAACTGAATCGCAAATGTACGTGTTCCTAGTAGAAGTCAAGAAGACCTGAAGATTTTCTATTGGAGAGTTTATTTATATACTACAAAGCTAACTCACTTGATTGTATGTCGCTGCAAATCAACCAGGAGCCAGGACACCATGTGCTTTAAAAAGGCACAAAGGCCAAAGACGGTAAATGGAGCACAGCAAAGGAAAGGGAATCAAATTCCCCACAAACCATCCGTTGGCTGCTGTTTCCAAAATGTCAAGTTCTTACCTACCCAAAAGATTTTCACACCGTCGAATAGATTTGTGAACGGGGAAGTGTCCCGATGGGGCCTGAATAGTCTGACAGGGAACATGCAGAAAGGACAACCACAATTTCATCCATAGGGTTTATTGTTTCTAGTTTGCTAAAATCGACTGCTTTGGTCAAAAAAGAAAAGGAAAAAAAAAAGAACACAATTTTATTTCTACTTTGCACTTTGTGCTTGAGGTGGGAAAAAAATTGAAACTTTGATTTTTGGGTTTTGCTGATCAGATAGATTTGTTATTATAGAAATGGCTAGTATATATTACAGGTAGTCCTCAATTTACGATCACAGTTGAGCCCAAAATTTCTGTAGCTAAGTGAGACATTTGTTAAGTGAGTTTTGCCTCATTTTACGGCTTTTCTTGCCTCAGCTGTTAAGTGAATCACTGCAGTTGTTCAGTTAGTAACACCGTTGTTAAGTGAATCTGGTTTTCCCATTGACTTTGTGTCAACGCTGCTAACATCGGACGCTTTTCCATTGACAACAGGTGGAAATGTAGCCATTTTTTCCCTTTTGGTTTTAGAGTTAGATGATGCTGGGAGGGGGGAATGTGAACGACAATCCAGCTAGACATAACAACACTAAACATAGCATGAGAATCAAGGTTATTGAACCCAGAGTTGATAAAGAATTGGTGGGCTGGAGAGCTGGAGAGGAAGCCTGCTGCTTCAAGCTAATTGGGGAATGTGATTTATGATTGTTAATTGGAGGAGGGAATTATGCTTTGATACTATGTGCCCAGGGGAGGGGAATTCAGTTTTTGGCTTCGATTATGTAAGTGCCGATATTATGCTACTCGAATAAAAGATCCTTTAAGGTAAACAATGCCTCAAAGTTCTTTTGAAGAGTTTCATCTGTCGGAACCATGACCCTTTGCTTGTCAGAAGGTCGCAAAAGGGGATCACTTGATCCCGGGACACTGCAACCATCATAAATATGAGTCAGTTTCCAAGCGTCTGAATTTTGATCACGTGACCGTGGGGATGCTGCAGCGGTTGTAAGTGTGAAAAACGGTCATAAGTCCCTTTTTCAGTGCCACTGTAACTTCGAACGATCACTAAATGAACTGCTGTAAGTCGAGGACTACCTGTATCACATGAAAGTAAGAAGTTGAGGTTTTATGTTACTACCTTATTCTATTGCACCAAAAGGAGCCGGAAGTCAATGCTTTTCTTCTTCATTTTGCCCTCTACCCTACACTTTTCTGTCTTTCCCTTTCCCTCCCTTATTTTCTGATTATTTTCTTCTTCTTTTTTGTAAAATGTTTATTAATTTTTTCCACACAATTCAATAGTGCTTATTCAACCACATGTTGTCTGAGTTTTTCATTCACTACTGCAAATTTAATTCCTAATCCTTTATTCTTTTCTCCAGCCATTGATAAAAAAAGTCCCAAGTCTGAGTGTATTCTGTTTCTTCTTTTTCTTTCAACCTCATAGTCCAGTGGTGGCGAACCTATGGCACGGGTGCCAGAGGCGGCACTCGGAGCCCTCTCTGTGGGCACACGTGCCGTCGCCCCAGCCCCGCCTCCCCATGGCCTCCTCCTCACCAGCAGACTCCCAGGAGGAGAATCGCCACCGGGTGCGGCCCACACGGAGCAGTGCAGCCAAGGACATAGCCGGGCAGTAGGGACACGACTCCGCCCTTGCACCCCATACCGTGCAGATGATGCTGCGGGGTGTGGGCGGAGGGTGTGGCTGCCATGGTGCTGCAGGGCTGCCATGGTGATCTGCTGCGGGCCATGGAGGCGGTGCAAGTGGGCGGGGTAGGGGGCGGGTGGGGGCAGAGCAGGCAGGGTGGGAGGTAGAGCGGGGCCGGGAGGCGGTTTTTGGGCACTCGGTCTCTAAAAGGTTCGCCATCACTGTCATAGTCTGTCCATTTCTGCACATTCTAGTATTTTTTTTTATTATTTCTTCTTCTAATGGCAATTCTTCCTTTTTTTCCAATATTGTGCAAATGGGATTCTTGCCGCTGTTATCACATGTAAAATCAAACATATACTTTGTTTATCAATCTTTTCTGGCGTAATACCTAATAAAAAAAAAAAAGTTCAGGTTTAAAATCTACATGTTTTCCCAACATCTTTTCTAGCCAAGTCTGTGTTTTTGTCCGGTACCTCTTTGCTTCTGATTATTTTCATATTTTTTTTCTTGTACTTCTGTACTTTACATTTTGATAAGCTAATAAAATAGTAAAATGGAAGTTAAAAGAAGAGAGCTGGAAGGGACCTTGGAGGTCTTGTAGTCCAGCCCCCCCCCCCCCCCCCCGTTCAGGTAGGAAGTTGTGGCTCCAAACACAAATTTCTGTGCCTGCATCCTTTGCCTCTTGTCTCATCTTTTCCGGAGAGGACATTCGTAGCCTATTGCTTGCGAGCGTCCAGTGCCATTAGCAAAAATTGTGCTCAGCGAGGCCTTTGATTAACTCCAGAGAATGTATGCAAGGCACGGTCACTTCTATTTCTTAGACGTGATTTACGGCTGGACATAGCAGTGCTGCAGCAAAATCAGACTTTCCCCGATAATGCCTACGGCCTTTTCTGGCTCTCTTGTTTTCCCTTCCCCCACCCCCGCTAGCCTGCTAGAAGGAATATTGAAAATCAGCTTTCTCCAAGTCCTGCCCAGAATACATTAAAAAGATAATTTTAAATGGAGAAGCATCTTAAAGCAGAAGGAGAGGTAGTTGGATGCTTCGTCATTGCCAGGTGTTGCCCACTGGGATTCCACAGTGTGGGCAGGATG
>NW_015391627.1:11837-25827 GCF_001527695.2 Protobothrops mucrosquamatus | reverse complement strand
TTCTTCTTCTTCTTCTTCTTCTTCTTCTCCTTCTCCTCCTCCTCCTCCCCTTCCCCTTCTCCTCTCCTTTCCCCTACTCCTCCCCCTCCCCCTGCCCTGCCCCTCCTTCCTCCAGTGGGGAAGCCACCTTCACTTAACGATCATGTTACTAACTTAAAAACTGCACAGATTCACTGAACAACTGTAGCAAAAAAAAAAGGTTGTAAAATGGGGCAAAACTCACTGAACAAATAGCCACAAAAATTTTGTGGTTGTTAAGTCAAGGTCTTGCTGTAAACTCAAAGGGCAGACTTGATGGACCACTAGCTCTTTTTCTGCTGTCAGTTTTCTATGTATCAATGTTTCTCAGATATTATGGCTTCTTCCGTTTTGCTCAGTAAATTCTGAGCACTCTACTAATTGAGATTTTTAAAAAATAACCTAACACCCCACATTGTCATCATTCAGTATCTGATTCCAGTCTATGTGACCTTTCATGCAAAAGTTTTCAGGAACATACTTTCTGGGAGTTAATGATGAGAGATTTATTCTCTAGCACAGCCCTTCTCAACCTCTTCTTCACCAGGGGTAGTCAACCTTGGCTCCCAGAATTCCTGAGCCAACATTTTTCAAGCCTTCATGAACCCCCTGTGATGACATTGCGCCCCCCCCCAGGGTCCTCGGACCACGGTTTGAGAATCACTGCTCTAGTGTATTTGTAAATAGGCTTGGAGTCCTAGTGGACAATCACTTAAATAGGAGCCAGCCATGTGCTGCAGCTGCCAAAAAAGCCAACACAGTGCTAGGCTGCATTAATAGAGGGATAGAATCAAGATCATGTGAAGTGTTAATACCACTTTATAATGCCTTGGTAAGACCACACTTGGAATACGGCATCCAGTTTTGGTCACCACGATGTAAAAAAGATGTTGAGACTCTAGAAAGAGTACAGAGAAGAGCATCAAAGATGATCAGGGGACTGGAGGCTAAAACATATAAGGAATGGCTGCTGGAATTGGATATGTCTAGTTTAATGAAGAGAAGGACGAGGGGTGACATGATAGCAGTCTTCCAATATCTCAGGGCTGCCACAAAGAAGAGGGAGTCAAGCTGTTCTCCAAAGCACCAGAAGGCAGGACAAGAAGCAACGGATGGAAACTCATCAAGGAGAGAAGCAATCTAGAACTAAGGAGAAATTTTCTGACAGTGAGAACAATTAACCAGTGGAACAACCTGCCTCCAGAAGCTGTGAATGCTCCAACACTGGAAGTTTTTAAGAAGAGACTGGACAGCCATTTGTATGAAATGGTATAGGGTTTCCTGCCTGAGCAGGGGGTTGGACTAGATGACCTCCAAAGTCCCTTCCAACTTTATTATTATTGTTGTTATTGTTGTTATTATTGTTGTTGTTATTATTATTAATATTATTGGTCTGGAAAAGTATCATAGTAACTTCAGCTTCATTGTACCTTCTGAACATATCTGTTCAATAAAACTAGCCATAATTTTCTCATAATAATTTTAATGCTGTGCCATTGACTCGGCAGGCAAATAACCCATTTATCTTAACCACTCGGAATGAAAAACTGAGACAATTGCTAAAATATATTTAATCTCTACTTGGTACTGAATGTTATAATACAACAGTTTTGAGTTTGCAAGTGTCTTGCTAGTTAATTGAAGAAAGCTTCAGATCTGGCGATGAATCGGCTGTAACTTTCAGGAATTTTCTTGAGGTTAGAGTAAAAGAATAGATTAAAAAAAAATAGAGCTTCATCTATTACAGCTTTGAAAGAAGACCAGCTCTATACACAGCAGTGACAAAGATCTGAAAACTGTAGAAAGGATTGTGCTAAACTCTTGTCCCTGTCAGTTTGTAGAATAAAAGGTGAATTTCTGTAGCAGTCAAAATACATCACATAGCGATAGGGAACTGGTTCATGTTTATGACTGTTGCTGTGTCCCAAGTTCATGTGCGCCTCCGTTTTCTGTGTCGCATGAGAAAAGCACATCTTCCTTCCCCTGTCCTTACCACTTTCTACAGAGGGACGATCAAGAGCATCCTGTCATACAGCATCACAGTCTGGTTTGGAAGCATCCCTGCTTCGGACAGGAAGGTGGTGCAGAGAGTGGTGAGGACAGCTGAAAAGATCATTGGCAGTTCACTTCCTTCTATCCAGGACATAGCACAGAAGTGTTGCTTGAGCATGGTCCGCAAGATTGTCTGGGGCACGACACATCCTCTTCACAACCTGTTTTCCTTGTTACCTTCTGGGAGGAGGGGGCTTTGTGGTATCCGAAGCAGAACATCCAGATTCAGTCACAGCTTTGTTCCATACAGCATTAAACTTGTGAACTCTCAAGTTTCCTGTTCCTGTTATAAATTCAAAATGGACAGTGATGAATATTTATATGTACACACACAAACACACACACACATTATAACACACATTATACATATACATATGCACATGCACAGACAGAGAGGCATATATATTTGTGTGTGTGTGTGTGTGTGTGTATGTATATGTATAATATGTGTGTAATGTACGTGTAGGGGTAGATATATACTTTCTTTGGAGAGCAGGCAACAGAATTTCAATTTTAATGTGGGCCAGTGTGCTCGTGGCAAAAAAATGACAATAAAAGTTATCTTACCTTATATCAAAACTTCAACAGCTTTTATACTTATTTTCTGAACTCTTGTGACGTTGCTTGCAACTGAGATTCTTTCCTCAATCTCCTGAACCCGGTTCTAAGGGCTAGAACGAGTTCATAACCTCCTATTCTCACTTACCCTTTTGGACACCAGCCAGTGAACCGAGAAAGACCTGGCTACAAATAATGCATTATACTGTTTGTAAGATGCTTCTGAACTCAGATTTTTCCCCAGCCAGATTCTTTCGACTTTTTCTCCGCATTAGACAAGCTATGCCAATTACTTTTGAGTGATTTATTCCAATTACCACCGTAAAACAGGACGGCCAAGCTCAGCATTTTGAGCACATGAATCTATTAGTTTACTAATTGACCTAATTAGGCATGTTGTGCCTATGTCAGACATTTTCATTGAGGGAGCTACGATTACTTTGCAATTTCTTTCCTGGTCAGCCAGAGTTAGTAATGGATCCTTTCTAATGCTCTTTGTGTTCAGATCCAAAAGAAAGAACACCACAGTGGTATCCCATAGCTGAGATAAATTATTCAAAGTAAAAATTAATTTTTAAAGCTGTGTTGCGGAGGAGGAGGAGGAGGAGGAGGAGGAGGAGGAGGAGGAGGAGGAGGAGGACAGAGTAACAGAATACAGAATAACAGAGTTGGGAAGGGACCTTGGAGGTCTTCTAGTCCAACCCCCTGCTCAGGCAGGAAACTCTTCATTTTTTATCAGGACAGAAACTGATTGACAATGAACACATTATATCTAGGAGCGGTAATTATTAGTTGCTTTAGCAACAAGATTGTTAAATCCAAGCTTGTGGTGAATGGCAGGCTCTGCCTGACCTTGAAAAACCTATTGGGAGACCAATAATGAATCCTAGTTTAGATTGGGAAGTTAAGACACACACACACAGGGAAGAAGGGAACGACAATTTTTTGTCAACGAAACAGGAGTTGGGTCCCTGGGATCACCAAAAAGTAAGCTTCACTTGAAGGAGATTTCATGTCCACAGTTGTGGGAACTGAGATCATTTGGGCTTGTGTGTTGCCCAGTCTTTGAAAATGCAAAATCCCGTAGGGTTTTTCCTGCACACATCCCTCTGAAATAAATAGGAGTATTAGTGAACAATAATGGAGATCAGATTTAGTTCAGTAGGGTTTATTTACGAAGGATTCTTTGTTATCCCCAATACACATGTTCCATCTGTTTCTGCTTGTTGAACTTCCCTTGACATCCTCTGATATATCCCTAGCCTCCGTTTTGGCTTTAGTTCAGGAAGACTATTGTTGTCTATCCTTTTTAGTACTGCATGACATGATGGCAGTGCTCCAATATTTGAGAGGCTGCCACAAAGAAGAGGGGGTCATCCTTTTCTCCAGAGCACCTGAATGCAGGACAAGAAACAACGGAGGGAAACTTCCTGACAGTCAGAACAATTAATCAGAGGAACAGCTTATCTCCGGAAATTGTGACTGCTCCATCACTAGAAGTTTATGATGGTCGCCATGTCCTGGGGTCATGTGATCCCCTTTTGTGAACTTCTGACAAGCAAAGTCAATGGGGAAACCAGATTCACTTTACAGCGGCGTGGCTAACTTAACAACTGCAGTGACTCACTTAACAATTGTGGCAAGAAAGATTGTAAAATGGGGGGAAGCTCACTTAAGAGCTGTCTCTCTTAGCAACAGAAATTTTGGGCTCAATTGTGGTCGTAAGTCAAGGACTATCTGTAGCTGCACTGGTTTAAGGAAGATAGGTTGCTGAAATGGGATAGTTCAAGAGTATTTTTGCCCTTCTTAATATTTTGCCCCATCCCTCAAATTGTAGAATAGAATAGAATAGAATAGAATAGAATAGAATAGAATAGAATAGAATATAGAATAGGCAATAGGATATAGAATAGGCAATAGGATATAGAATAGAATGGAATGGCATGGAATAGAATAGAATAGAATAGAATAGAATAGAATAGAATAGAATAGAATAGAATAGAATAGAATAGAATAGGCAATAGGATATAGAATAGGCAATAGGATATAGAATAGAATAGAATAGAATAGAATAGAATAGAATAGAATAGAATAGAACAGAACTGGAAGGGACCCTGGAGGTCTTCTAGTCCAGCCCCCTGCTCAAGCAGGAGACCCTACACCATCTCAGACAGGTGATTGTCCAGTCTCTTCATAAAAATCTCCAGTGATGGAGCGCCCACGATTTCTGGGGGCAAGTTGTTCCACTGGTTAATTGTCCTCACTGTCAGGAAGTTTCTCCTTAATTCCAGGTTGCTTCTCTCTTTGATCAGTTTCCAACCATTGTGTCAACACTGCTAACATCGGATGTTTTTGCATTGACAACAGATGGAAATGTAGCCATCTTTTCCCTTTCGCTTTTAGAGTTAGATGATGCTAGGCGGGGGGGATGTGAATGAGAGTCCAGCTAGACATAACAACACTAAACCTAGCGGGAGAATCAAGGTTATTGAGCCCAGAGCTGATAAAGAATTGGTGGGCTGGAGAGCTGGAGAGGAAGCCCGCCCTTCAAGCTAATTGGGGGATGTGATTTATGATTGTTAATTGGAGGAGGGAATTGTGCTTTGATACTAGGTGCCCAGGGGAGGGGAATTCAGTTTTTGGCTTCGATTATGTAGCGCCGATATTATGCTACTCGAATAAAAGATCCTTTAAGGTAAACAATGCCTCGAAGTTCTTTCGAACAGTTTCATCTGTCGGAACCATGACACATTGTTTCTCGTCCTTCCCTCTGGTGCTCTGGTGAGCAACCTGACCCCCCTCTTGTAAGAAACGTTGAGTTGAATACTTGGTTTCAAATATCTTATTTAGTTCCATGGCACTTAACAGCTTCAACTGCTGATTCTGCATATTACACCCCCCGTCTTAAAAACAGAAGAGGAGCCTAAGGTTATATTTTCTGTTGTTTATTGACAACCTAATGCTGGCAGCTGTTTAGAAGCTGCTGTTACTCTAAATGGGAATTATTAATTTTAGTTCTCAGGTCTGTAATTTTTCAAACGTATTTATTCCAGGTGGCGGAGTGTGGTCTTTCAATTATTCTGGCTGGAGAATCTCCCATAAAAAAAATGATATAGAGAATCAGTTCTTGAAGTGAAAACAAAATAGCCGCGGTTAGATCTGAGAATCCAATTTTCCTCAATGGGCTCTCAATCAATAAAGTCCCCACGGAGTTTAGAAGCTCCATGGCTGAGTTGGCACCATGTCTACTGATTGCATTTCATGGTTGAGTTGGAAAAATGCTGCCTAGGCTATCTAAAGCTTTGATGTTTTATTTTTAATTTAAGAAATATATGTTCCTGAATAATGGACAGGGCATTGTGATATAGATAACTAGTCCTTGGCTTACGAAGGCAAGCGGGGCCAGAATTTCCTCGTTAAGCAAAACAGTTGTTTACACAAGCCGTGCCTGATTTTTACACCTTTTTTGTTGTTGAGTTGTTAAGCGAGCCACTGCAGCAAAGTCAATCACAAGGTCGGTCGTTAAGCGAATCCAGCTTCCTCCATTGACTTTGCTAGTGGAAAGCGGGCTGGGAAGGTTGGAGATGGCGATCACGTGACCTTGGGATGCTTTAAGCATCGTAAATACATGCCTGTTGCTAAGCACCTGAATTTGGATCACGTGACTGGGGGGAATGCTGTGATAGTTGTAAGTATATCGATTGCAAGCTACTTTTTTTTAGTGCTGTTGTAGTCTTGAAGAGCCGCTAAACAAATGGTTGTAAGTTAAGGGCTCCCTATAGTACGGAATTTTTTTCTGCATGGCTCAGATTTTACTGCAGTATTTTGAATTGTTTAGTTCAACAATGTCTTCAGTTATGTCTTAGCTTTTGGAGAGAGGAGAGGTCCTATTCCCTCTTTTTGAAGTTCTCAGGTTCTCCATACTGATAATAGAATAGAATAGAATAGAATAGAATAGAATAGAATAGAATAGAATAGAATAGAATAGAATAGAAAATATGGAATGGAATGGAATGGAATGGAATAGAATAGAACAGAATAGAATAGAATAGAGAACAGAAAATAAAATAGAATAGAATATAGAACAGAAAATAGAATAAAATAGAATAGAAAATAGAATAGAATAGAAAATACAATAGAATAGAAAGTAGAATAGAATAGAAAATAGAATTGAATTGAAAATATGGAATGGAATGGAATAGAATAGAATAGAACAGAATAGAATAGAATAGAGAAGAGAAAATAAAATAGAATAGAATATAGAACAGAAAATAGAATAAAATAGAATAGAAAATAGAATAGAATAGAAAAGAGAATAGAATAGAATAGAAAGTAGAATACAATAGAAAATAGAATAGAATAGAAAATATGGAATGGAATAGAATAGAATAGAATAGAATAGAATAGAATAGAATAGAATAGAAAATATGGAATGGAATAGAATAGAATAGAATAGAATAGAATAGAATAGAATAGAATAGAAAATAGAATAGAATAGAATATAGAACAGAAAATAGAATAAAATAGAATAGAAAATAGAATAGAATAGAAAATAGAATAGAAAGTAGAATAGAATAGAAAATAGAATAGATCTTATACATTTCAGACAAGTGACTGTCCAGTTTCTTACATTACGGTTGTGTAATAAAAAGTCATTGTGTTAGATGAAGGAACAATATGTTTGAGTATCTAGTACGTGTCTTCTTAGATTTTAAAGGGTTCTATCCCACCTTTATTATTTTTATAAATAACTCAAGACAGTGAACATACCTAATACTTCTTCCTTCTTATTTTCCCCACAATAACACCCCTGTGAGGTGGGCTGTGAGAATGTGACTGGCCCAAGGTCATCCAGCTGGCTTTTATGCCTAAGGCAGGACTAGAACTCACAGTCTCCTGGTGATTGGGCCAAAGTCACTTAGCCAGCTTTCATATTTAAGGCAGGACTAGAACTCATGCCTAGTGAGAGAACATAATATTTTTAAAGCAATGATTCTCTATAGTAAAAGTGATATTATAGCAGTAGCACAATGAAAAACATATACCTTAATTGAATAGAATTGATTAAAATGTACTCACATTTGCTGACCTGAAAAGATAAATATACACCTAAAAATTTAAAAAAAAAAAAAGAACTGTGGTCTATCTTTAATACCCTGTTATCTAAATAATAGTTAAACCCAGAGTTTATCATGTGTGCTGTTAAAATTTCCTTTTCCATTGAGAACCAGTCATTGGCAACAGTAGTTTTGTTGCTGTAGCTATTCTACTGAGGTAATTTTATGTTTTGAAAAATTGTGATTTCTGCCTTTTGGTATTTCTGATATTTATGTAGCAAATGTGTCACAGTGATGTATTCGCAGGGGGAGAAAAAAAAAAGAATTTTCTATTACAAAACCAAGCAAGGACGATCAAATTTCATGGTGCTGAATAATGGATTTATAACCAGTCCTTAAACTTATATCGTGGCAGTGTCCCCACAGGCGAGTGATCAAAATTCAGCCCCATCTTTATTTGCCACTGCCCCCCCCCCCACTGCTACTGCTGCCAGGACACAAATTTACCTTTTTCATCATTTGCAACGTGCTCCCCTATTTGCCTCGACTTTAATCCCTAATTAAAGAGACTGCATTGATAGATCTCAGATGCCGCAGCAAGCAAATAGCAATTAAATACACGAGTGATTAGCAGAGTGAATACCTTGGGATCTTCAGTGGGAAAATGAGAAAAAAAAGGCTCAAGTCAAAATCAATTGGCAAAACCTGCGCAGGGTCTCTGCATCTGTGTGTGTTAATTTGTGGAGGGCAATCTGAATTAATCATGTGCAATGTCAGAGCCGGATAATATTCTATTTATTGTTGCTGGCTGGTTATTACTGTACTTTGCTGGTAGAATTAAATGCGTGTCATTTTTTTTTGTATGTTTTAGTTGCGCTGCAGTTGGGGTTGCGTAAGACATACTGATAGAAGAAATGGGGTGATCTGAACTAGCCAGGTTTCTTTATTGGAAACACCAATGTAGAGACCTATTCTGGATTTAATAGGAACTATAAATGAATCCAGTTCAGCCATAGCCTTGGGAAAGGCTTTTCCTTGAGTAGAGCTTGAACAGAATAGAACAAACAGAACAGAATAGAAGGGACCTCGGAGGTCTTCTAGTCCAACCCCCTGTTCAAGCAGGAGACCCTCTACCATTTCAGACAAACAGTTGACCAATCTCTTCTTAAAAACCTCCAGTGTTGGAGCGCCCACAACTTCTGGAGGCAAGCCGTTCCCTTGATTAATTGTTCTTACTAGCAGCTTGAATCCTGCTGACTTCATGGACATCCAAGTTCTTTTCTTGGCAAGGAAGCTAATGTTGTCTACTTCTGCTTTTTAATTTTTGACTTCCTAGTAAAAATCAACAACCCTAGGTTTTGCTATTACAGGTAGTCCTCGGCTTGTAGCTGGTTGCTTAGTGACCATTGGTTATGCTGGAAACAAAGATACTTATGACATGGATTCAACATTCTGATGGCCGCCCCCACCGGCCATAATCATGTGACCACAGTTTGGGTGCTTGGCAATTGGCCCACATTTATAGCCATTTGCAAATTAGGGTCCCATGATTTAAATTTATGATTATTATTATTTTGCTGGAAATTGGCGTTACTTCTGGTTTTTGACAAAAAATGCCCATGTTATGGGAGTTTCATCACTGGAAGCTTTCAAGAAGAGACTGGACTGCCATCTGTCAGAAATGGTGTAGGGTCTCCTGCTTAGGTGGAGGGGTGGGGTTGGACTAGGTGACCTACAGGGTCCCTTCCAACTCTGTTATTATTATGTTATTATGATTCACTTGATAACTGCGGATTCGCTTAAGTCCACAAGTTTTAAGGCCTCCTGTTGTGATTCCGTGCCAGCCTGTGATCCCAGTAGTTGAGTCTGGGGAATCAGAGGAGGAGGAGGAGAAGTGGCCTGAAGAGCCATCAGAGTCGGAGGGAGGCTCTGATGAGCTGCAGGACTTACAAACTAATGAAGAGGCTGGTCCTTCCACTCGTGATCAAGCTGAGAGCCAGCTGTGCTGGGAGGCTGAGTCGGACTCAGAGGAGGCACAGCTGGAAGACCTCAGAGACGCTCATAAATGTAGGCAGGTCACACGAGTAGGACAGAGGGAGGTAATGGGGCGACTCCAGGGGAAGAGGAGAAAGCAGTGAGAAGCCACGCCTTGGGGGCTGCATAACAAAAAGGGAATGTGTGGGCAGGGCTGGTTGCTGGAGGCAACCATTTGCAAAGACCTTCAGAGTCAAGAGATCATGGTCTGTTTGTCTGTGAGTTATTTCCTGTTTGACTCCTGCTCCGTTTTGCTTTTGGACAAGGTCTCCATTGGAAAAGTGTTCTGTTGCTTTGGTTTTCTGGGACAATTATCAGGCCTGTAACTCAAATAAGAAGGGTTTATTTTCCAGTCTACTGTTAAAAGAGGGGTTGTCTTTGTGAAGTAACAAGGACGTGCATAGGCTGGGACAGAACACCTGCAAACTTGGCAACTTTAACACCTGTGGACTTCAATTCCCAGAATTCTGGCTGGGGAATTCTGGGAGTTGAAGTCTACAAGTCTTAAAGCTGCCAAAGTTGGACGCCCCGAGTGATCCCGAAACAAAACACGCCCCTCACCCCCACCGTTTTCATTCTTCCTTGTTCATATCGCTCCTGTGCTGTCGATATCACTGCTGATGAAAAGGAAATAAAGGAGAAAAATTGAGATATTCTTTCCAGGCCTCCTTGCTGATGGAAGGAAAGCAGATGGACTGAGAACTTAAACCCCTTTGATCTTGTTAGATTATTTATCCTGCTCTTCTGCCAAAGTACTCTGTGTTCCTTAGCATCGTTTTGAGCCAAGCTCGAATCTAACAACAGGTCCTATTTTGTAATTTGCCCAAATAATACTTTAAAAATATTTTAAGTATTTTAATATTTTTAATATTTTTTTAAAAAAAATGGGAACCCAGTGGTAATTTTTTCCTGTAAAGTAAGAATGAAGATCGCGCATGAAGCCTCAACAAACTTAATTTGACTGTTTCTATCCTTAAAATAGTGTAGTGGTTAAGGCACCACCACTGGAAAGCAGGAGGCTGTGGGTTCTAGTCCCACCTTTGAAACAAACCCAGCTGGGTAACCTCGAGCCAGTCACTCTCTCCCAGCCCTAGGAAACAGGCAATGGCACGTCATTTCTGGAAAAACAAATGCCAAGAAAATGGAAGGGATTAATCCAATAGACATCAGAAATCGACACTATCTCAAAGGCAGACATATATAGTAGTGGCCAAAATTGTGGAAACCTTTTGGGAAAAGTGTACAGTAGAAATGCCACCTTTGGTTAAGTTTCCACCAATTTTTCTTCTAATTCCTTTATAACTATAGCCTTGTTCACTTAATAATACTATTTTACATCGCTTTCTGGGCGACCAGTCAACTCTTTGCACCATGACTTTAATTTTATGACGTTTTACAAGCTCACTAAATGAAAGAACACAAAAAAAACCCCCTACAACTTGATAGCGATCACATAACACACCGACAAATGCCCTCCTCTCAGCTTCAATACAGGACATCAATAACTGAATCCTACTGTGATCTGATTGGCTCATTGCCAAAACAAGATGACACCCGATTGGCTCTCTAAACACTCGTGCTCATTGGCTACAATCAGATGAAGGAAAGCTACCTGATATCAACCTAAGCAAGTTGTGCTTCCTTTTTCTGGTTATTTGGCTATAACTTTTCATGGAATACAGTACAGATAATTGAACAAACTTTGTTGCATTACATTCTTGATTAAATTATCTTTCCATTGATATATAATTTTATGGTACTGCTCCCCCAAAAAAGTGGTGTTATTAGCCATCAAACCTCAAAAATACATTTTCCCCAAAAGGTTTCCACAATTTTGGTCACTACTGTATATACAGCAATATCCTTACACAACTGATACTCAGCAATTACCATGAAAATTCTCCCTTAAAGAATGTCTCTTCAGTAGCTCTCCATCTTTGTAAGCTCAAATAACTGATTTTAAAAAATGCAGATTGGTCCCAAAAAAAATCAGGATATGTGAAATAGATCTGTTTCTAAATATTGGATGAATGTGGTGGTTACAGTTAGTCCTCAACTTGCAATGATTCATTCAGTGACCGTTTGAAGTTACAACGGCACTGAAAAAACTGACTTAGGACCGTTTTTCACACTTATGATTATTGCAGCATAGTCACGTGAACAAAATTCGGATGTTGGGCAACTGGCTTATATTTATGACGGTCGCCGTGTCCTGGGGGGGTCATGTGATCCCCTTTTGTGAACTTCTGACAAGCAAAGTCAATGGGGAAGCCAGATTCTCTTAACCGCTGTAATACTAACTTAAGAACTGCAGTGAATCGAACTGTGGCGAGAAAGGTCATAAAATGGGGCAAAACTCACTTAACAACTGTCTCACTTAGCCACAGAAATTTTGGGCTCCGTTGTGGCCGTACGTCGAAGACTACCTGTACACAATTTTGATTCATAGTGTATTTATAAAAAAAATATTTATGTATACAATGTATAGGCCAGTGGTGGCGAACCTATGGCACAGGTGCCAGAGGTGGCACTCAGAGCCCTCTCTGTGGGCACGCGCGCCGTCGCCCCAGTCCTAGGCCTTCAGCTGGGTTTTATAAAACCTTTTCGCTTTAGGCCTCCGCCGCCGTGTACACACACACACAAAAAAAAGGTTCAATCAGTCAATTTCAACTTCTCCCGGGAAAAAAAAGATCTTGCAAAGTTGGAATTGATTGATTGAACTTTTTAGTCCCACCCAGTCTGCCGTTACCACCGCAGCCACGCCCACCCAATTGGCCATGCCCACCCAATGGGCCACACCCACCCGGCACTCGACGATGCATAAGTGGGTTTTGGGTTGTAGTTTGGGCACTCGGTCTCTAAAAGGTTCGCCATCACTGGTATAGGCTACCTGTCTAATCTCAAGGGAACTCATCTTATCTCAAGGGTAACACCAAAGATATCCAAAGAGCCAAAATGTTGTATTTACGAGCGGTCCCCAACCTTTGTGGTTTGGCAGCCCGACTGGGTGTGTGTGGAGAGCGGAATCTGCGTGCACAGCTCGACTTGCACAAGTTTTGCTGCCTGTATGTGTGCATGCGCGCTGGCCCGCTGCTTGCGTGGCCCGGTTACGAATAGACCATGGCCCAATAGTGAGCTGCAGTCCTGGGGTTGGGGTATACATTATTCCAGTGAACCTATATTTTTTTTCATCTTGGTACAAAATAGAGATGAGATCACCCGTCTTCTATTTTTCATGTCTCTTCTGCTTTGTCATCTATCTGTTTTCAGAGGATTTGGAAAGCTGTGTACTTTTTTTTCCCCCCTTGCCGTTTGTCCTTTTGGCCACTTAAATATATTTTATGTTCATTGTTGCTTAATAAATAATAAATAGCTGTATTCATGCGAGCTGATGGATGGCATGTATGCTTGCTGTGCTCTGATCTAAAGATTGATTGAGAATATGCTGAGTTAACGAGAATGCAACCACAGTCACTTTCCCACAGGAACACCCAAAGCTCCACGGTCTTTATTTTACATTAATCAAAGTGGCCATTAAAGCATTATTAGGGGAAGTAAAGAATGGCAGTAATAGCTTGCGGTGGCTCCAGCCTTTTAATGGGATTCATCTCTGTTGTATTTAACACTCCAGCTATTGGAGATTTGGGGGAGACGACAAACTGGATTTTCTCTGGATTGTCAGAAATGGAATTTATGAAATGCTGCCCTCAAAAAGAGATAACATGAGGTTGCTTTTTTAAAAAAAAAAAGATACATTGCATCTGCCAACGTTTTTGACTTATACATCTGAAATGCTTTTTTAAAAAAATATATTTTGAGTAGTAACTGAACAGCGGTATCATTCATAATATGCCAAGATGCTACTGCATAAACTTTCTCGCCCTTTCTTGCCAGTAGTTGTTAGTTGTAAATGTGAAAATGATCATAAGTAATTTTTTTCAGTGACGTTGTAACATAATTAATAATAATAATAATAATAATAATAATAATAATAATAATAATAATAATAATAATAATAATAATAATAATAATAATAAAGTTGGAAGGGACCTTGGAGGTCATCTAGTCCAAGCCCCTGCTCAGGAAGGAAACCCTATACCATTTCAGACAAATGGCTGTCCAGTCTCTTCTTAAAAACTTCCAGTGTTGGAGCATTCACCACTTCTGGAGGCAGGTTGTTCCACTGGTTAATTGTTCTAACTGTCAGGAAGTTTCTCCTTAGTTCTAGGTTGCTTCTCTCCTTGATTAGTTTCCATCCGTTGCTTCTTGTC
>NW_015391627.1:6906-11291 GCF_001527695.2 Protobothrops mucrosquamatus | reverse complement strand
AGGCAGGTTGTTCCACTGGTTAATTGTTCTAACTGTCAGGAAGTTTCTCCTTAGTTCTAGGTTGCTTCTCTCCTTGATTAGTTTCCATCCGTTGCTTCTTGTCCTGCCTTCAGGTGCCTTGGAAAATAGCTTGACTCCCTCTTCTTTGTGGCAGCCCCTGAGATATTGGAACACTGCTATCATGTCCCCCCTCGTCCTTTTCTTCATTAAACTAGACATACCCAATTCCTTATAGGTTTTAGCCTCCAATCCCCTGATCATCTTTGTTGCTCTTCTCTGTACTCTTTCTAGAGTCTCAACATCTTTTTTACACCAAAACTGGATGCAGTATTCCAAGTGTGGCCTTACTAAGGCATTGTAAAGTGGTATTAATAATAATAATGATAAAGTTGGAAGGGATCTTGGAGGTCATCTAGTCCAACCCCTTGCTCAGGCAGGAAACCCTATACCATTTCGGACAAATGGCTGTCCAGTCTCTTCTTAAAAACTTCCACTGTTGGAGCATTCACCACTTCTGGAGGCAGGTTGTTCCACTGGTTCATTGTTCTAACTGTCAGGAAGTTTCTCCTTAGTTCTAGGTTGCTTCTTTCTTTCTACCATTGGTTTAGTGACTTTGAACAGTCACTAAACCTATGGTAGTCCACAAGTCTTAAAGTTGCCAAGGTTGAGGACCCCTGGCCTAAATGATTCTCAGAGAGCTCATGACTGACCTTCAGAGTGCTAACAATCACATGACTGCAAAGAATATAAATCCTTCCATTCTCCACCATTCAGAAGGAACTGAAGAAGCTTCTTGGATGAGAAGGAAAACGTCTTCAAGGGGAAAAAACCAAGAAAGTCCAGTTGCCTTTTGGAAAAGCACTTTTGGGATCACCATGACTTGGATGACTGAGAATCTCCATAGATAATTCAAGTTATAACTAAACCACAAATAATAACGTAAAGTTCCTAGATGCATCTGCTTATTCCTATTATTTTGTGTACAAAACAACAACAACAACAACAACAACCCCGGAATGATTCGTATGTATGACTTGGAGTTTGAGGGAAATGTCGTTCCAAGAATAAGGGAGATTGTTAAATTACTAAGTCTTAGTATTTAAGGGTAGCCTCCCTTTTTGACTTATTTCAAGCGGAGATTAGAAGGAAAGGTAAAGAATAAATGGAAAAAAGCATAAATTGTAGCTGGAACAGTTTTGTAAAAAAAGGTCACCTTTTAAGATATTTAAATGCCAAAACTGGCCATGTTATGTTAACATGGAAATAGCAAATTATACTGAGGTTATTTGAAAGCTAAATCAAATAGGAGAACATCTGCGAGCCTCAAAAATATATATATATCTCCTGTGCATAATTTAACTGTCTGGATGATGAGTGATTTGCAGAATAGAACCCAAAAATAAATGACAATTAAAATTAGAAGTCTATCTATCTTTAGTTCCCTATCTTTGTCTTGTTTGGAATTGTAGGGATGATCTGTAAGTCAGGTGGATTTCTATAATTATTATCAATACGTATTCTGTAATATAATTAAAATTGCCAAGAGGAGAGCAATCTAAACTTGTTTCTCCTTGTTATTTATTTTATTTTTATCCCAACTTAATTATTGTTTATATATAACTCAAGGTGGTGAACATACCTAATACTCCTTCCTCCTCCTACTTCCCCCCCCCACCAGAACAACAATCCTGCGAGGTGGTTTGGATGGAGAGAGACTGACTGGAACTCACCAGGAGACAGTGAGCTTTAGGCACAAACGCCATCTGGGTGACTTTCGGCCAATCAGCATGTGACTCTGAGTTCTAATCCCGCCTTAGGCATGAAATCTGAATGGGTGTCTTTGGGCCAATCACCAAGTGACTCTGAGTTCGAGTCCTGCCTTAGCCGTAAAAGCTAGCTGGGTGACTTTGGGCCAATCTCTCTCTCTCTCAGGAAAATAGGAAGAAGGAGGAGTATTAGGTATGTTCATCGCCTTGACTTACTAAGCACAAGCAATAAAGGCGGGAGAAAAACATCTAGTAATAATAATATATTTTAATAGCACATAGGGAAAAATGCAATCAAATTGGGATATAGCTATAACCCAGAATCAGGTATAAAGAAGGATTTCAGGGGCACCGCTGATATCCAAAAATCTTCTCTAATGAAACTTATGTGACCTGCACAGCAATTTAATCAACAACATGATTAAAAACAGCTAGACAAGTCTGTCGGTTCAAGCCAGGAGCCACTTTCATCTATATTTTATTTATTAAACTACCCAAACCTATTCCTCCTGGGTGCTCACAAGCGGGAGAGCGAGACCTACTCCCTTCCCTTGCTATTCCTCTGCAACTAGTAGTATTTGGAAATGACTCAGTGCGTCCTTAATGCAGATGACTTTCAATAGACCTGTTGCCCTATTTTAGTGAAACCTCTCTTCTGTTTTGTTTTTAAATCTCTGATCCATGCTTCCTTTTTGTAACCTCGACACACACATCTTTGGAGTTGTCATCGCACACTCCACAAAACTGGAGTCGGATGTCTCTGATCCTGCCACCGTTTTCAAAATATTGAGCCTAAGAAGCGCTATTATTTATGCATTGATACTCTCCGTTGCACTTCAGAGCTGGTACATTTTTCTCATAAATCAGGAATATATCCAATCGTCTGCCTGCCTCTCCACAGTAAACTATGCATCGCTCAATGGGTTGTCTCATAAAAATACCTCTGGAAGAAAAAGTATATTCTCCCTTGAAGTTGTACGGAGTATTTTAGTAGGTTTGCCTAATTTTTTTTTTTAAAAAATTCAGTCTGTTACTGAAAGTTGAGGCTGAACTGAATTTTTTTACACCAAAACCCACCCGAATGGCTGGTCTCTACTATGTGTTCATATATTACAGCAAATGAATGAATGATGGACTGTATGTTAGTTTCTCTATTGGAGAAACTGAAGTACAAGTCAAACTACAGATTTATAATCATTCATTTAGTGACTGTTCAGAGTTACCACAGCACTGAAAAAGTGACTTATCTTAATACTAATAATACTAATACTAATAATACTAATAATACTAATAATACTAACACTACTACTACTACTACAGATGATGATGATGATGATGATGATGATGATGATGATGATGATGATGATGATGATGGAGGTCTTCTAGTCCAACCCCCTGCTCAGGCAGGAAACCCTATACCAGGGGTCTTCAAACTTGGCCCTTTTATGACTTGTGGACTTCAACTCCCAGAATTCCTCAGCCAGCATGGGGGAACTATGGCCCCTTCATGACTTGTGGACTCCAACTCCCAGAATTCCTCAGTCAGCATGGGGGAACTATGGCCCCTTCATGACTTGTGGACTTCAACTCCCAGAATTCCTCAGTCAGCATGGGGGAACTACGGTCCCCTCATGACTTGTGGACTTCAACTCCCAGAATTCCTCAGTCAGCATGAGGGAACTATGGCCCCTTCATGACTTGTGGACTTCAACTCCCAGAATTCCTCAGCCAGCATGGGGGAACTATGGCCCCTTCATGACTTGTGGACTTCAACTCCCAGAATTCCTCAGCCAGCATGCCTCGCTGAGGAATTCTGGGAGTTGAAGTCCACAAGTCATAAAAGGGCCAAGTTTGAAGACCCCTGCCCTATACCATTTCAGACAAATGGCTATCCAGTCTCTTCTTAAAAACTTCCAGTGTTGGAGCATTCACAACTTCTGGAGGCAGGTTGTTCCATGTGATCAGATTTCAGATGTGTGGCAACTGGCATATATTTATGACGGTTGCACTATCCTGGGGTCATGTGTTCCCCTTTTGCGATCTGCTGACAAGCAAAGTCGAGGAGGAAGCCGGATTCGCTTAACAACCGTGTGACTAATTTAACAATTGCAGTGATTTACTTAACAACTGTGCATCTTTTCACCAACTGGGCACGTCTGAGGAAAAAAAAACCCCTGTTGTTGCCTTAAACAGCGGCCAACAATACTACATGCTCGACTGTCACATACTGCAATGTACCTTTTCAGAATCCGCTCCAAAGAATTGCAGTTGTTGACATCCATTGTGTGGCTTTCAATACTGGGCGAGAGAAATCTTGGTTGCTCCAGCCACATTCTTGCATAGAATATGGACAAATGAGAAACCTTTTTACTTTGCCTTTTAATGCTAAGTTGTCTAATTTGCATTTCTCAACCTTACGCGTGACCCAGAGTGCAGCTGTTTATCTGCAATCGCACATTTCTGGATTTTGTGATTCCATTTGATGAAAGGTTTTCAGGCAAAATGCATGGATTAAGCAGAGTGGTTATATAAAAAAGCACAGGTAGTCCTCCCCTTACGATACCAATTCGGATTGGAATTGCATTGCCAAGCAACACAGTCACAAAAACGCAACTTTAC
>NW_015391627.1:3544-6334 GCF_001527695.2 Protobothrops mucrosquamatus | reverse complement strand
CACAGTCATGCAGAGATAGTCCTCGACTTATAACCGTTCGTTTAGTGACTGTTCAAAGCGACAACGGCACTGAAAAAAGTGACTTATGACCGTTTCTCACGCTTACGACAGTTGCAGCATCCCCCATGGTCATGTGATCAAAATTCAGACACTTGGCAACTGACTCACACTTATGACGGTTGCAGCGTCCTGGGTTCATGTGATCTCCTTTTGCAAACTTCTGACAAGCAAAGTCGATGGGGAAACCAGATTCACTTAACAAACGTGTCCCTAACGTAATAACCGCAGTGATTCATTTAACAATTGTGGCAAGAAAAGTTGTAAAATGGAGCAAAACCCATCTCAGAAATGTCTCACTTAGCAGCATAAATGTTAAGCTCAATTGTGGTCATAGCTTGAGAGCTACCTGTAACTCTGACTCACTGCACAGTGCCATAATTGTGATCCAGGTGTCAAGGGCCCAGATTGTGAACATGTGGCCATAGGGATGTTGCCAGTGATCGGATTCAGCCGGTTCGCATTGGTTCGGTAGAACCGGTAGCTAATTTTTTGTTGACTTTGGTGAACCGGCTGAAGCCCTAGCCCAGTGATGGTGAACCTTTTAGAGACCGAGTGCCCAAACTGCAACCCAAAACCCACATATGTATCGTTGGGTGCCGGGTGGGCGTGGCCCATTGGGTGGGTGTGGCCCATTGGGTGGGCGTGGCTTTGGTGGTAACGGCAGACTGGGTGGGACTAAAAAGTTCAATCAATCAATTCCAACTTTGCAAGATCTTTTTTTTTCCCGTGAAGAGTTGAAATTGATTGATTGATTGAACCTTTTTTTTTTGCTCATGGCGGCGGAGGCCTAAAGCGAAAAGGTTTTATAAAACCCAGCTGAAGGCCTAGGACTGGGGTGACAGTGCACGTGCCCACAGAGAGGGCTCCGAGTGCCACCTGTGGCACATGTGCCATAGGTTCACCACCACGGCCCTAGCCCTTTTTCGCAAGGCCCAGAACAGACTGCCGGAAGTGTGTGGATGCCACTTCCGGAAGTCTGTTCTCAGCCTCGGAGCAGAACGGCCCACCGGAAGTGTGTGGATGCCTCTTCTGAAAATCCGTTCTGTGTCTCGGAGGCCCGGTGGGAGGTCTCCTAGGCCCAGAACGGCCCACCGGAAGTGTGTGGATGCCACTTCCGAAAGTCCGTTCTGAGTCTCGGAGGCCCAGGCCCAGAACGGACTTCCAGAAGCGGCATCCATGCAGAGAACCGGTTGTTTAGGTATTAGAATCCCACCACTGGATGTTGCAATGGTACGAGGACCAGTTGTAAAGTACCACTCATCACTTTGAATGGTGACTGGTCCAAGCATTATCTGTACAGGGGCTTCTCAACTCACGGCCACAATTGAGCCCCAAACTTCCGTTGCTAAGTAAAACATTTGTTAAATGAATTTTGCCCCATTTTACGACCTTTCTTGCCACAGCTGTTAAGTGAACCACTGAAGTTGTTAAGTTAGTAAGACGGTTGTGAAGTGAATCTCTCTTCCCCCATAGACTTTGCTTGTCAGAAGGTCGCACAAGGGGATCACGTGAGCCCGGGACACTGCAACCGTCGTAACTATGAGTCAGTTGCCAAACGTCTGAATTTTGATCACGTGACCATGGGGGATGCCGCCACGGTTGTAAGTGTGTAAGAGTGAAAAACGGTCATAAGTCCCTTTTTTCAGTGCTGTTGTAACTTGGAACGGTCACTAAATGAACTGTTGTAAGTCGAGGACTACCTGTATTTGAACGTGAGTTGTCATGGTTGCAAGAGCCTGTTCTTTTTTAAAAAATAAAATAAAAAGTCAACAGGTAAGCAAGCTGATGGCAAAACAAATTGCAAAAGACTCACGCTTGGTAAAAAATAAACAAAACCTGAATGAGATTGATTTTTGGAGGCTTGTAATCTTACCCTCTAGACTCTCAAGATAAGCAAAACAAGTCTCATTTGAAGAATGACTGCTGGATTCATTAGATCCTGATTGTTTGTTTTTTTTCCTCTCGTCCTGATTTTGCATAAAAATGAAAGAAGAGTGATGGCAGAGATTAACAATTTTGCTCTTTTTCTGCAGCTCCTTTCACGGAGAAAATATATTATACCAAACATGAGTTTAAACATGTTTGGTATAAACCCGTATCCATCTTCGGAGAAAAATTATAAATTAAAAAAATAAAATAATAGTAACCAGTTAAAAACGATCAATTGATTAATTAGAAAGAAAATAACAGCAAAAAAAAAAGCCCCTCAAAGGGCAGACTTGATGGAGCATTCTTTTTCTGTGGGGTCTTTGGTGATCTCTGAGCTTAGTTGGGGTTGACGTCTCACTGACCAACTAGGTAACATCATCAGTGCTTGCAAGGAATGGAGTTTGATCTCTACTTATATACTAATGTCTTGCCCTGTTATAGTGGGAATGTTTGATGATGTTGATGCAGATGCTGATGGTGTTATCTAGTTGGGTAATAAAATGTCTGCAAGAAAACAACCAAACTCAGTGATCACCAAGGACTCCTGAGCTACAAATATTCTCTTCTATTAATAATTATAACTGTTTTGAGATTTAGTAACTGTATACCACCCAGAAGTACTTGTTTTGTTATATGGGCAGCTATATACATTTGATGAATGAATGAATGAATGAATGAATGAATGAATGAATGAATGAATGAATGAATGAATGTTCATATTATCACACTTTACCCTGTAGGGATTGCTCTCCGAGATGGACAGTGGATTTTCTAGGAAGATGAGGGAGGGAGGGAGGGAGG
>NW_015391627.1:0-1985 GCF_001527695.2 Protobothrops mucrosquamatus | reverse complement strand
GCTATAAAATTCCCCAAGGCATATACAAAATTAGAAAGGGTTTAATAATAGTGTAGCAGCCTTTGAAAGTATACATTGTTTTAAAGTCACAATTGCGGGCAATGAACCTTTGACATGACTTCGCATATTAGTTTGAATGCTTTTCTTTTTTCTTCTCTGGAACTTAATTCTTTTGTTCTTTGTTTGATATTGTTTCTTAAGGCTTTTAATGTTGCAAGCCCCCCCACCCAATACTTCCCAAGTCTTTAAAAAGTTGGACAGCTTTATAAATTTGACAAATAAGTCAATAAATAAAACACTTCTTTTAAAAAGCATTCACTTTGTAAACATTGGAAAGCAGATGATATTAATCAATGAACGTGGGGAAAAAACCAATTGCAGAAGTCAGTGTTGATATGACTGGATAATATATGTGTGCTATGCATGTACACAAATACAAATATACCACAAATTCTGGGGGAGAAAAAAAAACAAAGGAAAAATACTAGGAAAAAAAAATCTACTAATGTTCTCGACCAACCATTCGATCAATGGAAATTTGATATGCCCAGATATGGCTCATTTCAGGCTACGAAAGTTGTAAAGAAGGTTATGTCCATAGTGGCCTTTGGTTCAAAAATGAGGATATTTCCAACTTGTAGTGTGCGGTATCATCTCTGCAGACATCGTGAAAATTACGGTGATTAAACTGCTAAATGTGGAGTCTTTGGTGCTCTCTGAGCTTGGTGGTTTTCTTGCAGACGTTTCGTGACCCAACTAGGTAACATCGTCAGTGAGGGTGAAGGTTCATCCTCCGAGCTTGTGAATTGGTTTCCGAACATTTCGTTACCAGGCTAGGTAACATCTTCAAGTGGAGTTGAGGGGATGTCAGTGTCCATGTTTTTCTGCTTATAATTGTCAGGTTCCGACTAATGGAACACTTCAAGGAAATTCCAGGCATATTTATTCTGAAAAAGTCTTTAATCATGGACACATTGTCGGCACATATGGAATGGATGCCAGAATCTGAATTTCTCTTGCTTGCAGTCTAACTTTTCTTGCTAAACCCCTTCCTTATTTTGCAGTCATAAGTCACATCTTCCAATTAGCCCGGAGGGCAAAGATTCACTTCTGTTCCTTTTCCCGGGCTTTCCTTATAAATCTCCTCCCTTTCTCTGTCATCTGAATTAACTCTAAAAATACCAGACAGTTCTGTACATCTTGTCAAAGCAATAATCTCCTATATTAACAGCGTTGACAATAAGGGCTTCAGGTGTGGGGTGTGTCAAGTGAGGGTCTGGTGGTGGATCAGGTGTGAGTCATCCGTGAGAGGCTTGTGGTGGGTCTTGTGATTGGGGAGGTTACATCAAGTCATTGAGAGGCTTCGTGTCATCAGTAGGTCTTGTGATGATGAGGTCACGTCAGGTGAGGGCCCCATCAGATCAGGGTGATGGGTCTTGGGACCCATCACAAGACCAGTCACAAGACCAAGACCAATCACAAGATCCTTGCCTGATGGGACCTTCACTTGATGTGACCTCACCAGCGCAAGACCTCCTGAAAACTGACGCTGACATCCCCTAAACTCCGTTGAAGATGTTACCTGGCCTGGTAACGAAACGTTCAGAAACCAACCCACAAGCTCGGAGAACGAACCTCCACCCTCACCCTACACCGGAGCTACAGATATTCGCCACTATTGCAAACATCATCAGTGCTAGAAGGGAGTGGGTTTGGAGGAGGAGGAGGAGGAGGAGGAGGAAAGAAGGAAGAAGGAGGAAGAAAGAAGAAAGGAGGAGGAAGAGGAAGAGGAAAGAATGAAGAAGGAGGAAGAAATAAGGGAGGAGGAGGAGGAGGAAAGAACGAGGAGGAGGAAGGGGAGGAGGAGGAGGAGGAAAGAAGGAAGAAGACGAGGAGGAAGAAAGAAGGAAGAAGGACAAGGAGGAGGAGGAGGAAAGAAGGAAGAAGGAGGAAGAGGAAAGAACAAGGAGGAGGAAAGAAGGAAG
>NW_015391626.1:27422-28486 GCF_001527695.2 Protobothrops mucrosquamatus | reverse complement strand
ACTCCCAGAATTCCTCAGCCAGCCTCCATTTTGTTTGTTAGATTTAAGCCAGGGGTCTCCAAACTTGGCCCTTTGATGACTTGTGGACTTCAACTCCCAGAATTCCTCAGCCAGCCTCCATTTTGTTTGTTAGATTTAAGCCAGGGGTCTCCAAACTTGGCCCTTTGATGACTTGTGGACTTCAACTCCCAGAATTCCTCAGCCAGCCTCCATTTTGTTTGTTAGATTTAGGACAGGGGTCTCCAAACTTGGCCCTTTGATGACTTGTGGACTTCAACTCCCAGAATTCCTCAGCCAGCCTCCATTTTGTTTGTTAAATTTAAGCCAGGGGTCTTCAAACATGGCCCTTTGATGACTTGTGGACTTCAGCTCCCAGAATTCCTCAGCCAGGCACGCGTGCCTGGCTGAGGAATTCTGGGAGTTGAAGTCCACAAGTCATCAAAGGGCCAAGTTTGAAGAGCCCTGGCTTAGAATCACAAAGCTGGCTTGTCTTGAGCTCATGGGAAAGGAATCCCCATCATGGTCAAAGGCGGTTTCAGTCCAGACCGGACATTAGTACGCTAGTCAACAGAACAAGACCTGGAGAGCTGAACCTGATCTGGAAGATAAAAACACACAACAATGTTTGTTTCTTTTTCACAAGAAGATAACCCGAAAAGGTTAAACGTGACTTTCTGTCTTTTCCTAGCCAGAATGTTCCTAAGGCACCTCAGACAAGCACAGTTGCAGTGAGTCATACATTGCCAGCAGGCCAGCATTGGTTCATATAAAATACTCTTGTGCTAAATCAAGTAAGTTGATAGTTGAAGGATTCCTTGCTTTTTGCTCTTCTTTGTTCTGGCTGATTGCCCTTGGGAGAATCAACGGATCTTATCCTAAGAGGGAGCTTCCTTACCCTGCAATGGGTTTACTATTAGTTGATCTTGCGTAAGGTTATTACAAAGCAGAGATGGGTTCATATACTAGGCCAGATTTACTATTCGTTTATCTTGCATACCGTTATTACCCAGCAGAGATGGGTCCGTACACTAGGCCTGGTGATAACGTGATTTGATTGCCACCAT
>NW_015391626.1:13783-27390 GCF_001527695.2 Protobothrops mucrosquamatus | reverse complement strand
GTTCACCTATTTGAATCCCACTGCTGGCTGAGGTATTCTGGGAGTTGAAGTCCACAAGTCATCAAAGGGCCAATTTTGAAGACCCCTGTTCTAAGCTCATGGATCATTCCCCATGTTGCACAGCTTGCCCTCATGATAGGTTCAGAGATTTTTGGATGTTAGATCAGGGGTCTCCAACCCCCGGTCCGTGGACCAGTACCGGGCTGCAGCATGTCAACAACCGGTCCGCACAAACAAGCAAAGCCCCATCCACAAGATATAGGCAGCACACAAAACCACGCACCCTCCAGTCCACGGAAAAACCTCTCTCCACGGAACCTGTCCCCGGTGCCCAAAAGATTGGGGACCTCTGTGTTAAGATCATACGTCATGCATGGAAGAGATCATGACAGCATCAAGGTGTGTCACAAGTGGTCCTCTTTTAACGTGAACGGAGGCCTGAGGGCAGCTTTTGTGTGATGAGAGGCCTGGTTTAAAAACCATTAGTGGCCTCTCACAAAGTACAGGTAAGTCCTCCACTTACAACAGTTCATTTAGTGACCATTCAAAGTTACAACAGCATGGAAAAAAGTGACTTACACTTCTCGCGCTTACAGCCAGTGTTAAACAAGATGTTAAGGGAGTTTTAACCCATTTTATGACTTTTTTCTGTCACAGTTGTCAACAGAATCACTGCAGTTGTTAAGTTAGCAACTCGGTTGTTAAATGAATCCGGCTTCCCCATGGACTTTGCTTGCGAGACGGTCGCAAAAGGGGATCAGATGACCCCCCAGGACACAGCAGCCGTCATAAATAGGGGTCAGTTGCCAAGCATCCGAATTTCGATCACGTGACCCTGGGGACGCTGCCGCAGTCATAAATGCGAAAAAGGTCATAAGTCACTTTTTAAACTTTGAACAGTCCCTGTTGTAAGCCGAGGATCACCTTTGCACGTCCCTTTGAAAAAGCCAAGGATTTCACACTGTGACTCTGAGCGGAGAAAGCAAAGGATTGTATGAGTTGAACTCTGTGCTACCTTTCCACAATTGGAAACCATTCACATTCCTGAGATTACGCTTTAAATTTAAAATCAATGCCCATTCATGATGTTCATTTCCTGAATCCATCTCGAAAAACAATGACACATTAAAATATAACTTTGTCTGAAAGTAGCTCCTGGTGGAGTTGAAATAAGCCAGCCAGAATCAATGACAAAACAAGGCAGCAGTACAAAACGGGCCATTTGCTCCTTCATTAAGACAGGTCGTCTAATAACACAACCCCACAAACCGCTTGCACAATCATCCTAAGAAAACTGACCAAAGAGAGAAGCAACCTGGAATTAAGGAGAAACTTCCTGACAGTGAGGACAATTAACCAGTGGAACAGAAGTTGCCTCCAGAAATCGTGGGCGCTCCATCACTGGAGGTTTTTAAGAAGAGACTGGACAGTCACTTGTCTGAGATGGTATAGGTTCTCCTGCTTGAGCAGGGGGCTGGACTAGAAGACCTCCAAGGTCTCTTCCAGCTCTGTTCTATTCTAATAGCTGGAACAGATATAGTGGGGGGAAAATTACACCAGTCCTGACACTACGTTCTATTGTTAATATCTAAGAGCCATGCAGTGAAAAAGGATATGCAAAACAGCACTGGATAGTGGTTATTGGGCATTAACATAGCATCAGAGTCACCTCAAACCACAGGATGGGTGGTAAATAAATTTGATGATGATGATGATGATGATGGTAAATAAATTTGATGATGATGATGATGATGATGATGATGATGATGATGATGATGATGATAATAATAATAATAATAATAATAATAATAATAATAATAATAATAATAATAATAATAATAATAATAATAATAGAAACAACTGGAGCACCACTTGAACACCATCGGCATTGACAAAATCACCACCAGTCAATTGCAAAAGGCAGCTTGGATCACAACAGCTTACATCCTGTGATGATACTCGTGTTTCCCCCAAAATAAGACCGGGTTTTATATTAATTTTTGCTCCAAAAGACACATTAGGGCTTATTTTCTGGTTAGGGCTTATATTCGGGAAAATACGTTACTCAATGTGTCCATCTCGCTGATGATCTTAACTAGAGCTTATTTCTGGGGTGGGGCTTAAATTACGAGCGTCCTGAAAAAATCATGCTAGGCATATTTTCTAGTTGGGTCTTATTTTGGGGGAAATACGGTACCTATAACCCCATCAAACACCCATACTTGCCTATTCCAGGTCCTTGGGAAGAACTCAACAGGTAGACAAAAAGGCTACATCCAGTCTGAACATCTGGCTGACTCTGTCACAAACCATAATACAGGTAGTCCTTGACTTAAAACGGTGACCGTTTAAAGGTACAACAGCACTGATAAAAGTGACTTATGACTATTCTTCATACTTACGACCGTTGCAGCTTCCCCAGGGTCACATGATCAAAATTCAGACACTTGGCAACTGGCATGTACTTGTGACTGTTGCAGTGTCCTGGGATCCTGGGATCCCCTTTTGTGACCTTCTCACAATCAAAGTCAATGGGGACGTCAAATTCACTTAACACCCCGTATTGCTATTTTAACAACTGCAGTGATTTAATTAACAACTTGTGGGAAGAAAAGTCATCAAATGGGACAAAAGTCACAACAATGTCTCACCTAACCACCTAAATTTTGGGCTCTGTTTTGATCGTAAGCTGTAGTAGCATCAGCCCATCTCAGAAAACATTGTCCCCGCACTACACCGAGCCCAAATCTTTGTTAAAGGTTACGGTTTTGCACGCAATTTGTCAGTTTGTTATTTTGCTTGCTTTCGCCAGATCAGAGTTCATCAGCTACACAACACAGATTGGTTAAATAAATGGGATTAAGTATATAAAGTCCAAGCCATCTATCTACCCACCAAAAGGGTCGCCTGAAAAGTGGGTCCTAGTCAACCAAAGCTTGATTATTTTTAAGATGTTGCATAACTGATTCAATACTTCAGGCTGTTAGAAACAAATCCTGACCAGGCAATCATTTTTGATGGAAATTAACTAATGACAAGTTAGATCTTCTGACCATTACAGCTAAATTTCTTCTGATGGAGGACATCATACCCCTAAGCTACTTTTTGTTATTGTTGTTGTTGTTGCATCATCCTGGACGGATAGGATCCTTTTCAAATTGACCCACTTGGGAATCAGTTTGCAAAATATTCAGGCCAGTTGGAATAGAGAATCCCAACTTCCACTATGTTACCAGTGGTGGGATTCCCCCAGTTTATACCAGTTTGGCAGAACTGGTAGCTAATTTTGTGTTGCCCAGGCCCAGAATGGACTTCCGGAAGCGGCATCCACACAGAGAACCGGCTGTTCACATATTTGAATCCCACCACTGCATGTTATGCTATATATTATGTTTGTTACTCCATCCAACGTAGAGGAAATATTTTAAAAGACAATGTAATATGTAGGCAGCTTTTACTGATAGCTTGCAGGTTACATCAAGGGACATAGGGAACCACGTCTGCTAGACACAAGTTGTTGCTTTTATCCACTCGTTATAGTCTTACTCACGAGTAACGCAACACATTACAACTCATAACGCAATAAAGATGGAAGAAATGTGCTTCTCCACCTTTCTGTTCCAAGAAAACAACTGTCCTTTCTTTCTCAAAGGAAGATGATGTCTTTCTGGACATCTGTAATGCTATTTACAGATGTTATTTACAGATGTGTAATGCTATTTACAGAAGGCACCAGGCTAGAAAACAGGAGATTGCGAGTTCTAGTCCCGCCTTAATCGTGAAAGCCAGCTGGGTGACTTTGAAAATCAGGCACAACTCTTTTAGCCCAACCCACCTCACAGGGTCGTTGTTCTTGTGGGGAAAATAGGAGGAGGAAGTTGTGTTGGACACGTTTGCCACCTTGCGGTCATTTAAAATCCCAGAACGTTTCTCTTATTCTGGAGAGACGCTGATGTAGATACAATATTAGCAATAGATCTGGGGGTGCGGTTTGTGTGAAATAATCCCAGAAAGAGGAAGGAGTGTGCTGCTCAAAGGTTTATTTGGTTAGAAACAGTGCATAGGAATAATTTCATATACGGGAAATTCTTCAGATGATCTTGTTATTAAAGGAGGAGTTATTAGAATGAGAATTAGAATATATTTGTCTATAAAGAAGGTAAATTTTGGAATAATGTGTGTATTTTAGTTTTGTTAATTATATTATAACGAAATGAGGGAAATCAAGGTTATCCGAAGTTTAAACATTGGTTATAAAAGGCTAAATTGGAATATATATAAATTGGAATATATAAATTGGAATTAAATTAAAATTAAATTAAAATTATAGGGGACTGAAGGCTAAAACATATAAGGAGCGGTTGCTGGAATTGGGTATGTCTAGTTTAACGAAGAGAAGGACGAGGGGGGACATGATAGCAGCCTTCCAGTATCTCAGGGGCTGCCCCAAAGAAGAGGGAGTCAAGCTATTCTCCAAAGCCTCTGAAGGCAGGACAAGAAGCGAAGGATGGAAACCAATCAAGGAGAGAAGCAACCTGGAACTAAGGAGGAATTTCCTGACAGTGAAAACAATTAACCGGTGGAACTACCTGCCTCCAGAAGCGGTGAATGCGCCAACACTGGAAGTTTTGAAGAAGAAACTGGACAGCCATTTGTCCGAAATGGTATAGGGTTTCCTGCCTGAGCAGGGGGTTGGACTACATGACCTCCAAGGTCCCTTCCAACTTTATTATTATTATTATTATTATTATTATTATTATTATTATTATTATTATTATTATTATTATTATTATTATTATTAATTATTACCTCTAAACAGGACTTGGATATATATAAGTAAAATACTATTGAGAAATGTACTGATTGATTGAGCCTAGTTAGAAACTTATTAACATGAATATGATATAATATTTGTGGGAAACAGCGAGGGAATGTTATTGATGTAACCTGAGATATATATGAATGATTTTGTTATTGATTGATTTCCCTAGCTAGCACCACGCTGCTTCCTAAGTATCTGGATGTTAAAATTTGAAAAATTAATAAAACTTGTTTTTAAAAAAAAAAAAAAAAAAAAACAACTCCTCTGTTTTAGGGGAATCAGGCCCCAAATCGCCCCCTGGTTATGCTCTCTAGGGAATGATGGCAGTTGTTTATGCCAAGTGCATTTGCAGGCTGGATTATGGCTCTGCTTAATGCAATGATCTGTTGCGCGTTCCATTTGCATCGGCGATACGAGAATAATAATTTAATTCCTTTTCAACCTGAGTCATTTCTTTGGGAGCAGAAACACAGCCTGATTGTCTCCAGCTCATTGTGTTTGTGGAACAAAAATGTTCAGTTCAAAGAGTAAGCTGTCACTGTGTGGAATAGCTCGGGAACTCAAGAGGGATGGAAGCAAAGAGCTAAATCCAAAGTCAACGTGCAGATGGAAGGGAGCAAGAGAGGGTTGTGATGGGTACACAATGGATGTGTTTGAGATATTCAAGTTCTAATCCTGTTCTGATTAAAACCAACATCCCCTTTCTAGCACTGCATCCCAGCTAATTCTCTGCTCTACATCATGCTTACCTTGCTTGCATTACAATCCTGAAAAGGAGCAGTAGTTATCCCCGGGGTCCCTAATTCAGTTAGCATAATTTGTGCACATGCAGATGTTGTAACAGCTATTTCAACAGATAAACCCTGGAAAATTCCTAAGAGGAAAGTCTAGCGAGAATCCGAATGGGCCGCTGAAATGACATTGGCATAAAACAACTCCATAATCCGCCAGAGTTATGTCTGTGCATTCAGACATAATACTTTATTCATGATGGAAAGGTTGCAAAACAAGGTTACTGATGCAATCCATTGACTCATCCAGGGCTAACACTGGATGTTCTTGCTTTGACAACTGTCTCTTCTGGAATTTTGTGGTCATGAAGGTTGGTTTCCAGCCGACAAGGATGCTAAACATCCCCAGATTAAAGCAAAAAATAGTTCTTTATAAGAAATAAATGAAGAACGGTGGTGGCCAGTGGTTGGAATGCAGCATTGCAGGCTAATTCTGCCGACTGCCAGCAGTTCGATCCCGACCGGCTCAAGCTTGATTCAGCCTTCCATCGTTCTGAAGTCGGTAAAATGAGGACCCAGATTGTTGGGGGCAATATTAAACTAAGATTTCACCTAACCTAGCTAGGTATTTCTTGTAAGCTGTTGGGATGGCACAGTGGATGTGGGTTTCCCGTTTGCTACTGATGTTGTAAGTCACCTGCTTGCGCTTCCCAGCAGCTTACACCAACAAGAGCCGATAGTAAAATAGAGGGTTTCAAATGCCATTTTTCTACTTTGAGGGCAATCCAGGTTGAGGATGGTTGACCTAAATTCTCTGTGCCTTTATACATGGTAGAAGCCCTAACTCAGCATCTGCTTTGCTACCCTAATCCCTTGTTGATACATGATCAGGTTTCCTTATGCAACACGTAAAACTGCAGACATGGACCCTAAAATTATCATGTGTTCACATCCGTATCTTACTCCAACTTTATGCCAAAGAGCAAGGGCGATTCTTGATTGCCATGGGGGGGGGGGGGAAGCCAGGGGTATCTTTTCACCCTTGCCTATGTTTCTTTTGGTTAAATACAAACTTTAGGAGAATATCAACAGCCGGGCCAAAATGCCTTCGGAGCGTCTGTGTAAGCAACCTTGTTTGCCTTTATGGATGTTGCTCAGACACGCTTAACAAAAGCGATCCACCATCTGTCACCTAAGTACATTTAAGGAAAGCCAGCAGATTTAATGTTTACTTTGGCTCCCCACACCACACCTGTTCTCTTTCACCCATCTAGGCCTAAAGCATCTAGCCTGGACCCAAAGCCCCAAGTCAAAGATGCATCTTAACAAATTATTCATTTTGATTAACGGCTACAGACTCAAATCCGCTCCTCCTGCTGCTTGCCTTTCTTGGTTACGACAAGAGAGCTAAGCTGACACTAAAAAAGATTTTTTTCCTTTTAAGAACACAATACTGCGTTCACAAGGAGAGCTGGAGGAAGCTCAAACAAGCTAAGAATAGCTCAGCTAACAAAATCTTAGCTGATCAGCCTGGAACTCTTAATGCCAGCTTACTCTTTTGATTTCTAAGGTTTGTTCTGCAAGTCAGGCTTCTAAAATCTAACTTATTTATATGCCTGCATCCCTCTGCGGGATGCTGTAATCTAAAGGAGTAAGAGTTGTGGGAATACAGGCACCACAGTTCATTTAGTGACCGTCCAAAGTTGCAACAGCACTGAAAAAAGTGACTTACGACCGTTCTTCACACTTATGACCGTTGCAACGTCCTCGTGGTCACATGATCAAAATTCAGACGCTTGGCAACTGACTCGTATGTATGATGGTCGTAGTGTCCCGGGATCATGTGATCCCCTCTTGCAACCTTCTGACAAGCAAAGATCAATGGGGAAGCCAGATTCACTTAACAACCGTGTTACTAACTGAACAACTTAACAACTGTGGCAAGAGAGATCATAAAATGGAGTAAAGAGCACTTAAGAACTGTCTCGCTTAGCAACAGAAACTTTGTAGTTGTAAACTGAGGACTACCTTGAGAAACATAAAAATGAAAATTTGACTTTAAGATTTGATCATGAGAGGTCTTATAATGATAAAGACATAGTGTATTATTGCAATATAAGTGTATCCTGTATTTGTAATATGTTTAGAATTCAGAATAAGGCATTTTATAATATAATCGTAGTGTTAACTTTGTTTAATTGGCATTGCTTTATGTTAGATTTTTGTTTCAACTTAGTATAACTGGCTATTTTATTATATATATAAATATCTGTATCTGTACTGAAGAAACAATTTTACATTTTTTTTTCTATTTGGTTATTGTTGTTGCCATTTTTTGAATTTCTCTTTCCTTTTGATTGCCTCCCTTCCTAACCCTTTTTTGTTATTTTGTATTTTATCTCTTTTTGAAACTTAGTAAAGTTGGTTCAAAAACAAACCCAGCGTGATCCAAATCATACAATATTTTGTAGTTTGTTACCACTTTTGGAAAGGAACCCCTCAAAACCAAAACATTGTAAATGAAAGGGAATCAAGAGATCCTTCAAACGTGTGAAATGCATCTTTTTTTGGCCAGTCTAAATTTCTAAAGACATTTCATAAAGAGACACATGCACACCATATTGAATATTCTAGGTCAAGGAAAAGTAATTATTATGAGAGACACAAATCCCACTTTTATATAATTTTCAGCATGCTATGAGGTCATTTCCAGTTATGTGAATTGTGGGACAGGCAAAACATATCATACATTATGTTGCATAATATCTATGTTTCCTGCAGGACCTACTTCTCCCAATTTATATTGGCTAATTCACTTCTAGTTTATATGTAAATATTTACATTTTACCTTATTGGGATATGCTCCAGTTTTATCTTTTTTTTTTAACTTCTCCACTACAGATATTAACTTCTCCAGCTACAGATATTCACCACTATTGAAAACTTTAATTAAAGTTTGGAAGCCTAGATGGATACAACCTGCTTTATACATGTCCCTAGACACACATCGTTCATATTTCCCAATGAAAGAGAACAGAATGCAGTAAATAGTTAATAGCACTGATTAAGTCTACATTCAGTAACGCACTAAAATATATAAACATTGGAACAGGGGTCCCCAATCCCCCAGTCCACACCATGCCAGAAGCCGGTCCATCTCTGTGGGATGCAGGCAGCTTGCAAAACCAGCCTCCTACCTTTTGGTCCATGGGAAAAACTTCTCTGCACAGAATCGGTCCCTAGTGCCCCCAAATGTTGGGGGACGCTGCTTTAAGGGTTCTGATCTCTTCCTGCAAAGATGTGGCTTTTACTTCAGGTAACAACCCCCCCAAAAAACCTTTCTCACCTCTCTTAACAACTGGATAATCCTTCAACAGCAGTAAGAAGAATCAAACATGAACCGTGGATATAATTCAGATATTCTTTCCTGGATGCAATTTAATGAAGAATCCGTCAGCAAACGTCATTCCTGACTCAAGGAGAATTGTACAGGGAATCGTACAGGTGGTTCTTGACTTACAACAGTTCATTTAGTGACCGTTCAAACTTACAAGGGCACTGAAAAGAGTGACTTACGACCGTTTTTCACACTTACGACCGTTGCAGCGTCCCCAGGGGCACATGATTGAAATTCGGACGCTTGGCAACTGCTTCACACTTACAACCGTTGCTGTGTCCCAAAGTCACGTGATCCCCTTTTGCAAGCAAAGCCGAGGGGGGGGGGAAGCCGAGCTCCACTTAACAACCGAGTTACTAATTCAACAACTGCAGCGGTTTGCTTAACAAAGGTGGCGAGAAAAGTCGTACAATGGGACGAAACTCACCTAACCCATTTCTCGCGTTTAGCAACATAAATTCTGGGCTGAGTTGTGATTGTAGGTGGAGGGCTACTACCTGAGAATTGCAAGGGACAGCAGTGAGAAGGAGAAATGCAGCTGCTTCCATTCCTTGCCGACCAGCTGCTCGCTCGCTTGAAAGATCGGAGGACAATTATCGGATTACAGCAGAAGGGAAAAACAATCACCGTTCAACTCGGAGCGAGCGACTCAGCCTTAAAAATATTTTGCTGGTCCAAAAAGGCCATCAAATCCCCCGCCAAGAAAATCTCCCACTCATCACAGCCTGAGCCCCACCCGCCTGATGCATGGTTTGCACGACCTTCAGATCTGTCTACTTAACAGGCGATCAATGGAGTGATTCATTCATAAATCCTGGGGCTGAAAAACCTCAAAGCCAAGCCACCGTCTTCAAAGTGTGAATGTGCCGCTGCGGAGGAAATGCCAGGGAAATACCACATCAACAACGCAGGTGAGCTAATGTGTGATTGTTTTCCTGGCAGAAGCAATCCTTGGCATCTATGCCAGGCTAGAGAAAAAGAGTCACTCAAAACACATGCATGCGGCACCAATTAGCTGGAGGTTTGTGCTTTCAACCCACAAATGCATAGGTACGGTATATAGGGTCTCCTGCTCCAGCAGGGGGTTGGACTAGATGACCCATAAGGTCCCTTCCAACTCTGTTATTCTATTCTACATGGTTTGCCATTGCCTCCTTCCTAGGGCTGAGAGAGGGAAGTGGACAGTGTTGTATAGCAGTTAAAGGAGGTGTGTTAGCAGGGTAGATACTAAGATCCTTTGGTACCATCACTTGGGTCTTGGTCCAATCAATCCTACACAGCGTGGGAAACCTTGGCTCTTTTATGACTTGTGGACTTCAACTCCCAGAATTCCCAGCATGGCTGGCTCAGGAATTCTGGGAGTTGAAGTCCACAAGTCATAAAAGAGCCAAGGTTGCCTACCCTTGGTCTTCTAGTCCTTACAGCCTCCACTTTCTAGACTGTTGCTTTAACTGCTATACTTTCCTGATACATTTACATACATGGAGCTTCACTTATATACATATTCATGTTTTTTATTCTTTTACTTTATTCTATTGCCCATTTTTTCCCTGTTTTGCCCATGCAAGCAGTTCTCCATATAAGTCCCTTTCATGGGACTTGTCTTCTCATTTAGTTCTGCCCCTGGGAAGCAGCTCCTAATCACCCTGGAAACGTGTCCTAAAAATATTCAGACCTTTTACTGAAAGTTACCACTAAATAAGCAGGTTAGTTTACTCTTCTGAAGTGGCTCTGCATTTCTGGGTTGGGAATATTTCAGCCTAAGTCTATCTGCAATTTAGATCAAAGGGAAAGCCAGGCTGACTCCTCCAAACATCTGTTTTCAGCCAAGCAGCTGCAATTGGTCTAAACTCTTGTGTTTAGCAAACGTGGAAGATGTCAGCTTGATCTCAGAGAAGTTTGACGTTCAGCCACTCTGGAGCCCCACGAGACAAATTGCTATAAGACTCTGAATAGGACTGATTTTTTAGCCTCTCTCCCCGTCTGAATTTCCAGCTGTCTTTCTCGTCTCGTGGATAAAAGCAAATTTCTCTTCTTTTTGCGGAGGGCGACGTAAAGAAAAATCTGCAAACTCTGAATCCCTCTTTAAGGGGTGCAAAAAAGAAACAGCTGTACAACTGGCTGAGTGAACAGTTCTGATTAATAAACCACTTGTAAATGCTTTGAAAGCCAGATTGAAGTTGTGGTTAAAGCATCAGACTAAAAACCAGAAGACCATGAGTTCTAGTTTTGCCTTGGGCACAAAGACAGCTGGGTGATCTTGGGCCAGTCACATTCTCTCAGCCCTTGAAAGAAGGCAATGGCAAACCACCTCTGGAAAAGAAAAAAAAAACCTTGCTGTAGGAGAAGGACAGGGGTGGAGTTAAAAGAGGGACCAGCCTAGAATCCCTACATAGCCACAAGTGAACAATGTTCTTTCAATTCTGTTGACTCTTATCAAGCAGACGCTAACCATTAGTTGAGAAGATTCCCATGCACAGATCTTTTAGCAATAAATTGGTTTATTATTTCATGTGTGGACCTGGACTTTTGCGCCTGGAAGTTGTCAAGGAAACTGCAAGGACTTGTCCAGGCAGCCTCCTAGAATCGTACATCATGCACAGAATAAAAGACCTTTAGTCATTATTTTGTTGGTGATTTTAATCTGTGCTTTTCTTTCCTTTATTATGATTTTTCTTTTTAATTTTTGTTAAGTGCTCGCCAGAAAAGAATCGCAGAGTATAAATCGAATAAATACAACTTGCCCACTTCTACTCTTCAGATGTTAATTATTAGGGTCAGCTACTCTAGAGAAATCATATAACTTAGTGAAGTTGGTTGACTAATTGGTTTTTAAGGCCACCCAACTCCACTGCAACTCTAGGATGCGTGCAAAAAAAAACAATTTAAAAATGCAAACAAAAGAACAGCGTTTGTGTTACTTTTCTAAGATGTGTTCAACACTATAAATAGTTCAGCCAAAAGAATCAAAGAATGGCATTCCCTAAAAAAAAAACAAAAAAAAACACTTAAACACAGAAACAGAAACAGGCAAAAAGATAGCAAGAATTATATATCCAGCAATTATAATCAAATTACAAGAATGCAACTTAAAACTTGATGCAAAGAATGAAGTGGGTATTTTAACATACACTCAAATACAGTACATTAAGCTACTAACTGCCTGATATCTTGTGAATAATATAAACAATTCATTCTGGTCCCAAAAAAGGGAACACCAAAGGCCATATCTGACTATACGCTCAGCCTAATTTAAAGTCTTCTGAGACGCCATCCAGATCAGTCTTGGACAACATAGCTGATTCCAATAGATTTACTTGGTAGATTGAGGCAGAAAACATTCCCACTGCGATTTTTTCCTCATGGATTTGTCTCTAGAGCCAATTAGTTTAATTAACCTGGACCTCTGTTTGACTTTATCGGGCGTTATCATTTGATAACACTTCTTTACGTCAAACTTACATTTTCAGAAGAGGAGAACAACAGAATAATAGAGTCGAAAGGTCTTGGAGGTCATCTAGTCTAATCTACAGCTCAAGCAGGAGACCCTATACCAGGGGTAGTCAACCTTGGCTCTTTTATGACTCGTGGACTTCAATTCCCAGAATTCCTGAGCCAGCTTAGCTGGCTCAGGAATTCTGGGAGTTGAAGTCCACGAGTCATAAAAGAGCCAAGGTTGACTACCCCTGCCCTATACCATTTGGACAAACGACTATCCAATCTTTTCTTTTTCCCCCACCCCCCAATTTAGGTCAACAGTAGAAGAAGCATCAAGCAGAACATTGTGAGCGTCGAATATTGTTTATTTGCCTGTGGTGGCCCTGAATTGATCTGGGATAGTGGTTAATCTGGGTTTAGCATCGCAGCATCTTCTAATGCAGGATTCTCATTTGTGTCCCCTGTGTTTCCTGGCTTCCCTCTGGCGTTAATCGGTTTACCTTGGTCTCCAAGAGACCTTCTTCCATTTGCAGGAAAAAGGAAGCTGTCTGTTTTTCTCTTTCTAGGAGGGAAGCAGCTGAAAACACTTCACCCTGGCATCAGAAACTAGCAATCATTAACTTCTGCCAAGAATAAGGAGCGGCTCTGGGCACCCCCTTACGCAAACTAGAGAATGCCTGCGCATCTCCGCATCTGCAAATATCTCCAGGCCCTTCTTCGTGGCTATCTTAAAATACATTTCTCAAATCAGCAGAAAAATAAGCCATACGTAGATGGCACTTGGATCCTTCAACTATGTCTCGTATCTATCCGAATTATGAATCCAAGTGCTGGAGGTGTGGTCATCCAGATGCAACTTTTTTTCATATATGGTGGACTTGTAAGGTTATTAAGGCCTTTTGGGTACAATTATGGTGGAACTTACAGCAGATTTTTAAAAAAAGGATTATTTTCCTTCCACAGTTGTTTCTTCTAGGTATTGTGCAAGATTTAGATGCAAAAGAAATAAATTTGATGCTCTATTGTTTATCTGCTGCCCGATTGCTAATAGCCCAAAATTGGAAGAGCCCAATTCTGCCTACGATGGGAGACTGGAGATTGAAAGTTTCGTATCTTGCTGAAATGGCAAAGATTTCGGCTTACTTGAAGAATCATTCGAATGAACAATTTTTATCAATATGGAGAAGATGGATTGTTTATATTCAAAAGAAACATAGAG
>NW_015391626.1:4499-12208 GCF_001527695.2 Protobothrops mucrosquamatus | reverse complement strand
CCTCCAGAAGCGGTGAATGCTCCAACACTGGAAGTTTTTAAGAAGAGACTGGACAGCCATTTGTCCGAAATGGTATAGGGTTTCCTGCCTGAGCAGGGGGTTGGACTAGATGACCTTCAAGGTCCCTTCCAACTTTACTATTATTATTATTATTATTATTATTATTATTATTATTATTATTATTATTATTATTATTAAACAAACTGTGAAAATAACCCAATTTTTCCTCCACCCAGGTTTACAGGTCTCCTGACATCTTTACGCTCCGAATTAAGAGCCCCAATCTAAAAGGGAACGAGGAAAAGTACTGTCAGTTCCATGCCGATTCTCATATATCCCAAATCAGTAAATGGTGCCATGAAACGGTAACTTTCAGCATCAAAAAACAGCCCGTAAAGTCTACACCAGAAAGTCACATTAAATTGATGTATTGCACTCAATGTCTATGCACAGGAATATTCTTAAGTTAGCCCCTGCTCGGAGTTAGATAAGGGTCAAGGGAATTCAAGGGAGATTGGACTTAATTCGCTTGTGGCTATGTAAGGATTCTGGGCTGATCCCTCTTTTGACTCCACCCCCAGGTTCTCCTACAATATTTGAAGTACCGTCTTTTCCCAGTTATATTTACCCAACCCACCAGGGTGGGGAGGCAGAGTAGGTTATGGGTCCCCCCCTTAAGGAGGTCCCTCTGATGGGATCAAGAAGAAGGGCCTTCTCCACAGTGCCTCCCTCCATGTGAAGCATCATCCCTGCGGTAATAAGATTAGTCCCTACGTTGACACTCTTGAATACGTGGTTTTGACAATGGCCCTGGGAACCCCAAGGAGATATGGAGCCCATCAAATGCTTGGTGTGGTTGTTGTCATCAGCAGAGTGGGGATTTACTGGGCTTTGTGTTGGGATTTTATTTTTGCAAATCGCCTGGAGTCATTGTGAGTGTTCTTAATAAATAAATATCCAATCTTCCATGTTACAGTCTCTTCCTGCCTGGCCTTAAAGCTTAATTTGTTTGCATAACATCATTCCTCTGAAGAGCCTTCATGCAGAAGTTAAGAGCTGAAGGCAAGGTACATCAGCTGATGTGCTTTGTTACCTACTTTTTATCCCTCCCACATACTGCAGGGAATGAGATCCTATAAATCTAGTCATTCCCCCCTTGTGCCATTCATTCCTGGAAATAAACCATTTTTCCTCCCTCCCTCCTCCTCCTTCTTCTTTCATGACATCAGAGCAAGAAAAAAAGAGCAGATGGGACCACGAGGAAGAAGAAAGGAGAGAGAAAATGGTGTATCAAACATGTTAAGCAATTTTGACATAGGTCAGAAACTAGCATGGCTCAGCAGCAGAAAAAAAAAATTAAAGGAATTAATTAGGCTCAGTTCAGTGACAACAGATCTAGGATGGTTAAGCAACTAGCCAGCCAAGGGATCACTTTAATTGCTGTCCATGTTATGCTGAAAGCAAACAAAAGTAAACAACATCTATACAATGCATAAAACTGAGTTACTGACTGAATTGGGCTTCGCTGAATTACAAACTAAGCCAAGCTAGCTGAGTTTAGCCAACATTGCAGGCTACCAAAACAGGCTGGTCAACCAAGGTTATTCCTAAATTGAGCATCTTTAGCAGCACTACAATTTTGGTGCACAAATCTGGTACATTCCTCTTATGAACGTAGCCAATTGGTGTGAATACGGTTTTCATTTATACTATCTGGGAAATATCTAGCAGGAATTCCTGTTCTACATAACTCTCTGGATCAGAACGTCTCCTCCAACAAAGGCATTAACATATTACAACACTGATCAAATGAAATCTGTGTTCTTTGTTATGGAATAGGCAGGATGTTTCACTTCACATTTATTCAGAGATAATTTATGACACACTCCAGAAACAGTCATAGCAAAATTGAAACCTTTGAGAGAGGTGGATAGATAAAGATTTGGTTGTTTCTACCTTTTTATAGACCGCTCCAATCTTTGTAGACCCTGAGAGATACACCACAAACATAACAACGTGAACGTAACCATCAATAATAAGCTCAGTGGTTTCCCACCATGTTACTAAGGGACAAAGGCTCACCAACGAGTTTATTTGGGGTCTGTCAGCATGAAAGAAACACCAGGGTCAAACAATCCTCCAGAGAAANTTTCTACCTTTTTATAGACCGCTCCAATCTTTGTAGACCCTGAGAGATACACCACAAACATAACAACGTGAACGTAACCATCAATAATAAGCTCAGTGGTTTCCCACCATGTTACTAAGGGACAAAGGCTCACCAACGAGTTTATTTGGGGTCTGTCAGCATGAAAGAAACACCAGGGTCAAACAATCCTCCAGAGAAAGGCGTTCTAGAGAGTGGAGTTCCACCTTTGCCAAGTAGCTCCTAATGTACTCTGGGTCTAGAACAGCTATCAGGAGCATTGTTCTCAGAAAGACCAGAGAGATATGAATGAACCACAGCTCCATCAGGTAGAATTATATCTGATCTCGCTTCTCCCTGTCTATTCTCAGACTTCCTTCCGATTAAGCAAGTCCATGGACCGGGGGTTGGGGACCCCTAGTATAGATCACCTTAAGAATCTCCCTTTCATTGGCACATCACCCCAACCACCTTGTATTATTGTTGGCGAAGGATTAATAAGGATTCCCCCCGAAGAATTCTTCACAATTTATGCTGGCTATCTTTCCAGTTTCCCAAAGGGAAATGTTGCTTTAAAATGCCTCTAGAAGCAGGCCATGTTAATTCTGGCCTCCTCTCACCCCCTAGCCACCCTAAAATGAGAATGGGAACAAATACTCAAATGCAATCTGTAGAGTTGAAATGAAACGATGCCCAGTTATTTCAACGTGGCTTAGCGTTCTTTCTTCAGAGGTCTCATTATTTGGGGGATAATATTTCATTGCTGTGTTGTTTCTATCATCTTTCCCTTTTACCTCCAAATTATTTTCAAAGAAATCCACATTGTAAGCTACAGTAGGTGATGGCATATCTGCAGGGAAGCAAGGGATCCAATAGCTGAATGTCATATCTTGACAGCAGCCTAGCAACCATATATATTTAAAGGGCTGGTGTGTGTTTTATGTGTATCTGTGTGCCAGGAATAGCTGGAACATTCACAATCTAGAAAAGGTAAAAAAGGCAAAAGGAAAATCCAGCGGCTGGCCTATTTTGGAGAGTCCTCGGTTGCGTATCAAGGTGCCACACCGGAGAGCCTTAACACTCGGCTTGGCTTTGCCAGAAAAGCATTCTTGCAAATAAAAAAATAAACGAAGTATTCAGGACTCTCGTTTCTAAGACTGCAAAGCTGAATGGCAGGCAGGTCAGCCACAATCCAACCCTTCCTAATGTGGACAAATCTGTGCCAAGCAACGACAACCGACAGACCGCAGACTTGTAGACTTGTAGCGCTGTTAAACTGAAGTCGGGAGCATTCAGGGGAGAGGATATTGCCAGCGACATCCACAGCCCTCCTTGAGAATCCAAAATGAACAAAGAAGCCATTTCTGTGTCAGGTCCATCTGAACGTCTTCATCGGGTTGGATGCGAAGAAGAGAATATAAAAGGAGTCATATTAAAACATAAGGACTCCCCAGAAGGGCTGACCTGCTTCTCTTCCTGAGCCACATAATTCTTCTTACAGTGTGTCTTTTTGATCTCTCAGTGTACTTGGATTAAACCAACATGTTCCAGGACTGAAATGGAGGTTAATGAACACTGAGTTCTCAGTCCCTTTTCACCACACTCCACCCCACCTACAGAAACGCATAGGAGGAGTTGTGCTCCTCAGCCGCAGTGCCACATCCAGGTTAATCCTTAACAAGCAGTCGCGAACAAAAGGTTCATTTCACACCCCAAGCAGCGATCTTACACATGCACACCTGCTCTCTAAGTAAAATAGATGCCAGAATTCAGGACCCATTCGAAGAGGATAGTCAATGGCTAAGGAACGTGATCGGCAAAACGAACAGAAACCCAGCAACTGAGTATCTTAAGAAACAAGTTATGCTTTGTTTTTCAAGGATCATCCCAGTTACATCTTTCTGGGAAAACAAGAAACACAGCCCAAACATTTGTTTCTATACTTTTTTTTAACTAAACCAGAAGTGATACACTTCAACTATTTGTACGTTAATAGGATAGGATAGGATAGGATAGGATAGGATAGGATAGGATAGGATTGGATTGGGATTGGATTGGATTGGATTGGATTGGATTGGATTGGAATTGGAATTGGAATTGGAATTAGAATTAGAATAGAGGATTGAAGAATAGAATAGAATAGAATAGAATAGAATAGAATAGAATAGAATAGAATAGAATAGAATAGAATAGAATAGAGGATTGAAGAATAGAATAGAATAGAATAGAATGGAATGGAATGGAATGGAATGGAATGGAATGGAATAGAATAGAATAGAATAGAATAGAATAGAATAGAATAGAATAGAATAGAATAGAATAGAATAGAATAGAATAGAGGATTGAAGAATAGAATAGAATAGAATAGAATAGAATAGAATGGAATGGAATGGAATGGAATGGAATGGAATAGAATAGAATAGAATAGAATAGAATAGAATAGAAAATAGAATAGAGCAGAGCAGAATAGACCATTTTGCACTCTCACAACCGTTGCAGCATCCCCATGGACACGTGATCTAGATTCAGAGGCTCATATTTGTGATGGTTTGCAGTGTCCTGGGGGGAGTCACGTGCTCCCCTTTGGCGACTTTCTGACAATCAAAGTCAAGGGGGGGGGAAGCCAGGTTCACTTTACAACCAGATTACTAACAACCTCAGGGATTCCCTTAAACAATTGAGGCAAGAAATGTTGTAAAATGGTGCAAGACTCACTTAACAAATGTCTCACTTAACAACAGAAATGTTGGGCTTTCCATTGTGGTCGTAAGTCGAGAAATACCTGCAATTATATCCTCTCTCAATCGTCCTCTCAGAATTAAAGAGCCCCAGGCATTCCAGCCTTCAACCCCCCTCATCATTCCAGCTGCATTTTCCTGATCCTTCCCTAACATTTCTGGTTCCTTTTTAAAATATTGCAGAAAGAAAGAAAGAAAGAAAGAAAGAGAGAGAGAGAGAGAGAGAGAGAGAGAGAGAGAGAGAGAGAGAGAGAGAGAGAGAGAGAGAGAGAGAGAGAGAGAGAGAGAGAGAGAGAAGGAAGGAAGGAAGGAAGGAAGGAAGGAAGGAAGGAAGGAAGGAAGGAAGGAAGGAAGGAAGGAAGGAAGGAAGAAAGAAAGAAAGAAAGAAAGAAAGAAAGAAAGAAAGAAAGAAAGAAAGAAAGAAAGAAAGAAAGAAAGAAAGAAAGAAACGGACAGTATTTCAGATATAAAATGCACCATAATAACCACCAATGAAAGTGATGACCAGGCTGATAAATTAAGCATGCGAAGAGTCAGCATCTTCAAAATTTAAGTCAATCAATGCGCATGCTCAATTTCCAAATCCCAACGAAGTCCTCAACACCCTTCCTGTTTTGCTTCCATGGGGCTTCTGTTGGAAGGCCACCTCATGTTAATTCTGCCCAGGAAGTATTTTCAGAAGACTACAATTCCAGATGAAGGTTATGGATTGAGTGGATGAAACGTAGAAGAGGCTTGAAAAACTCAAAATGTTGGCCTCCACAGTGGTCTATTTCCTTTTCTCTTTTCCCTGTCACTTTATCAACAGGCACCTGAACAAGACTTATCAACGCAACACTTTGGCCAACCGAAACATTGTTTGCTTTCCCAACACTTTTGAAAACTTTCCACAATCAAAGTCTCAACTAGAGCTGATTAGAGGCAGGAAAGAGAGAGATCCCTCCAAATGCTTCAAATCTAAAGTCTTGATCAACGGAAACAAGTTTTTTATTCTTCTTTGGAATGAAGAAGGAACTGGATCAGAATGAAGGAGAAGAATTCATCCACTGAAGAATTCACCATTTCTGCGAAAAGTGAACCAAGCTGAATTTTACACCTGAAGGACACCCAAATATTAAAGAGAGAGAAATCCCAGTCCATGTTTGAAATACTAGCTGAGATTGTTTTTGTATGTTGTATCTTTCAAGTATCTCTTTCACACATGCCATAGAAACTGTTGCAAATGGTAGCATTTGCACCTCTCCGTTTCCTTCCAAATTATATTCAACCTTTTTAATTCTATGGTGGTCTAAGAGAACTAGGAAACCCTTATTTGGAGTCTGTATTGATTGGGGAAGGGGTTGCTGCTGAGAGTATTTGTTTATTTATTTTATTATTAGTTTGTTATTCATTCACCTGTTGCAGGCTATGGCTAAATCAAGTAAAACTTGACACGGACAGGTCAACATTTTAAACTTTGCCAAACAGCTGAACCCATATATGGACAAGAAAGATTTGGCATGGTAAAAGCAAAAAAAACCAACAAATTAATTGGGGAGTCCTATTATTTATTAGGAGCCGTATTTCTTTCTGTTTGTGGGTTTTCAGCAGATGGGGGAAGGCACTGTTGGACAAGACAGAAGATTCGCTGTATTTATTCCTCACTCCCAACATTTATGTCCTTACACAACTGTCATTTTACACAACTTCCCTTGGAATCTGGCTTTTCAAGATCTCGGTGTCCTTAAATTGGCAGCGACAAACAAGGAAAGGAAAAAGAGTGATTGAACAGATGGTTCTAAGGCTCCTTTCAGGGAGTCACCTACAGTCAGCTTAATTCAGGCAGACAAATTTGTTCCTTAATACAGTGCCAAAGAATGAATGCTTAAACTTTTCTAGTTAAAAGAAGAGCAGCATCCGATGGAAGGGAGAAAGAGATGAACCACAGCAATTTTTTTGGGGGGGTGGAAGCTGAAAAAATGATCAGCAAGAAGAAAACTTTGTCTCAGTCCAGGGGATTTTATTGGGGACCAAGGCTGTAATTCTAAACACCACAAAGCATCACGGAACTCAGTAGGATTTTTGACTTTGGATGACATGGCATGTTGAATCCTTCAAACAATCAACGCCCAAATATACACGGAGATGGCCCAAGCCTCCCACCGGGTCCAGCTTATTTCTGACCAAATATTAGCATGTTCAGGATCAGCCACGCAACTGCCCCTCTAGCCATGTTTCCTTCCAAGCTGAACCGCGTTCAGGGTCATCCCAAGTGACAAGTTGGGAGGTGAAACAGGCTCAGCCTTGCCGTTTGGTGACCCCACTTTCAAATTCTGCCCCATCCTTCTCCACCAGCAAGCGCAGCATGATGAGGCACTCAGCCCCAACCTGCCTCACGGGGCTATCCTCTGCCTAAAAAGAGGGGAGAGAATCCCCCAGGAAGACGCCCAAAGAAAATATAAAGGCACTAAAAGCGGAATGGATAAGTAGCCCATTAGTAACTCTGACTGGTTATTCACCAACAGTTTGTGAAAAGGGAACTGGAGAGATGGCCACGGAACCAAGTCACCCCGCCTTATAAAACTTCTGTCTACTTTCCAGGATAGCACGTTGCAATTAAAAAGTTTATAGCAATTGTGATTTTTTTAAAAATGATTAGCGGTAACATGCCTTTGTTCCCCGTTTGATTTCTAGCTCCGAAAGTGAACTATTTCCAAGATGCTTAAACTCTTCTATTTTTCTGTATCACGAAACGTTATAGAAAAATATAAGTGTGTTGGTTGGTTTAATTAATGGGTAGAAATCTCTTAGTAACTCTGATTGGTTATTCTCCAATAGTTTGTCAA
>NW_015391626.1:0-3699 GCF_001527695.2 Protobothrops mucrosquamatus | reverse complement strand
TCTTCCTCCTCCCCCTCTTCCTCTTCTTCCTCCCTTCTTCCTCCCCCCTTTTCCTCCCCCTCTTCTTCCTCCTCCTCCTCCTCCTCTTCTTCCTACTCTTCCTCTCCCTCCCCCTCCTGATCCCCCCTGAAGTCTCCACGCGGAGCCCAGGGCCGAGTTGTTTTTCCGGGCAAAGGGAGCGAGCAAATTGGCAGCGCTGAGTTGCAGAGACAGGTGCTGCGCGGGCCGCGGAGGAGGAGGGGGGGGCGAAAGCGAGCGGGCAGGCAGGCGGCGGAGGCGCCTGGCGGCGTTTCCCCCCTTTCCAGCGGATCCCCCCCCCCAGGGAGCGGAGCGGATGAGCGGGTCGCCCAGCTCCAGAACTGGCACCGAATTGGAAGCAAGGGGGGGCGGGGGGAGAGGAAGGGGGGGAGAGGGAGAATCCCTTAATCCTCTCCCTGGCGCTGATTGGGAATGAAAGAGAAAGGCGGGGGAGGGAGAGGTGGAGAAAGGAAGCGAAGCCGAAGAAAGCCACGGGGAGTTTCAGCCTCATCATTTAGGGAAGGCCACGTTTATCCTGGGATAAATTTTCCCCGGCCTCAAAGAGGGGGCCCGGGTGCCAAAAGCCCCCCCCCCCCCGCAGAAGCCCCTTGTCGTCTTTTCAGCTCGTCCTGCTCTCTTCAAGCTTAATCCACGACACTAGACGAGGAGATCCCGCTTGGCTGCCTGTTGCCACCGGTTTCATTAAATAAAAAAAATATCCAACAACTGGAGACAAAAGTGCAAGGAAACGGGGACACGTGGAAGTCAAGACCCGCCTCACAATCCCCATCCGTGTCCACAAGCAACCCAGAGAGACCCAAATCCAGAAATCCAGCCCTATCGGAGACCCTAACCCAGTTTTCCAACCTTAGTCTCTTTTTCCGTTAAGCCTCGTGTCTTTTTTGGGGGGGGGCAGGAAAAGGAGGCGGATGAGATATTTATGAAATCACTCAGAGTGAAGCTTGAGTCTGACATCATTCACTGGAAGACTGGGAATCAGCAAAGGGAGGACAGCCTATGAAAAGCAGCACAGACAGGAGAAGCTGAATCAGAATCAGAATCCAGCCGGAAGGGACCATGGAGGTCATCTAGTCCAACCCCCTGCTCAGGCAGGAAACCCTATACCGTTTCAGACAAATGGCTGTCCAATCTCTTCTTAAAAGCCTCCAGTGATGGAGCATTCACCGCTTCTGGAGGCAGGTTGTTCCACTGGTTAATTGTCCTCACTGTCAGGAAGTTTCTCCTTAGTTCCAGGTTGCTTCTCTCCTTGATGAGTTTCCATCCGTTGCTTCTTGTCCTGCCTTGAGGAGCTTTGGAGATGTGAATGATGTTGGGAGATGTTAATGATGCCATCTAGCTGTACATAAAACAGGACAAGGAACAACGGATGGAAACTACCCAAAGAGAGCTCCAATCTAGAATGAAGGACAAATTTTCTGACAGTGAGAACAATTAATCAGTGGAACAACTTCACTCCAGAATGCTCCAACACTGGAGGTCTCCATCCATCCTTTCTTGTCTGACTTTCTCATGGTTTGGAAGATAAGTTGACCCACTCCTCTTCTTTGTGGCAGCCCCTCAAATACTGGAAAGACAAACTGAAAAGTGGAGAAAGACAAACCAAACCTTTAGTATTAACCATTCAACCGTTCTTGTAACCGGGAACTTTTTAAGAGCAACTCCATCCAAAGCATAAGCTTATGGCTCCAGGCAGGTGAGGCCTACCTTTTTCAGCCAGCCCTGATGCCCAGAGACAAAATGTGGCTTTCCCCGTCTAATTGACCATTGGGACTTTGACAAAATATGACGTGAGAGAGATTCCAGTCTGACTGTTTTTCATTTAAGTACCCGTGAGATATCCAAAGACTGTAGAAAGAAGCACAGTGACGGCTGTTTGTTTATTTGTTTAAGAATAAAATTTTTTGCGTGTCATGGCTAAAATTTCCGCATATTTGAAGGATCAATTTCAAGAAAAATTCATTTTGGTATGGAGAAGATGGATAGATTATATTCAGAGAAAGTATGAAATAAATAATTATCATATAGCTTTTGATTAAATTTTTAAATTTAAGTTTATTATTGTATATTAGAGTTAAAGTATGTTAATATTTGTTTGTATTATGTTTGGGTAGTTTTATTTAGATTTGGGATGCTATGTGATTATCCCTGTACTCAGTTCTGGGAAGTCCGGGGGGGGGGAGGGGGGAAGGGGATGAAGGGGTAGAATTATATAAAATTTGGTGTATTTACATGTTATAGAAAAATAATGTAATGGTTTTTCTTATTTTGAGAAGAGGAGATGATCGGCTAGTACCCCTAAACTGCATCCGAAGGAGGTGGAAAAGAAGGTGACGGGATGTGTAGGATAGTTGGAAAGGAGGAAGGAGGAGAGAGGTGTGGGTAGGAGGGGAGGAAGGAAGAGGGAAGGTTGAAGGAGTGAGGGGGGGATGCAGGGGGGGGGACCGCCGATCATTTCTGAAAATATATTGACTAGGTTTTCCTTTTTGTTTTTTAATGAAATGCACCACATTTGTATTTGTTTATATGTTTATTTGAAAATTAATAAAATTTGCAAAACCGAAGAATAATTTTTTTAAAAAAAATAAAAGAATTTTTCTCTCTGTCTATCTCACCAAGGTGGATCTCACTCAAGCAGCATAAAAAAAGCAAAAAGTTAATAACAGAAACCGTAAAATCAGATTGTTATTTATTTGTTTCAGCAAATTGTATCACCTGCATGGAAAAAAACATGCCCTTCAACCACTAAGATAATAACAAAACACTCCTGTAATCCAAACCCAGTGCCTGGAGGGAACACCCAGCCTTAAGAAAAACTGACAAGTTTTTCAACCATTAAAACATGTGTTATCTTTTTTTTTTCTTCACCTTTTTTTTTTTTTAAAAAAAATAGATGCTTCATTTAAAATGGTTCATTCCAAAAGGCTCAACATGGATTATAGTTGTTTTCAAACTTTGGGACATCGTTTTTCTTTATTTTATTTCATTTATTTATTTGTTTTGGGTTGGTTTTTTTTACAAATAACACAAGGCAACAAACACATCCTCTTCCTCCTCCTATTTTGCCCACCCTGTGAGATGGGTTGAGCTGAGAGAGAGGGACTGGCCCAAAGTCACTCGGCTGGCTTTCATGGCTAAGGTGGGATTTGAACTCACCATCTTTTGGTGATCGGCCCAAAGACACCCAGCTGGATTTCACGACTAAGCCAATACTAGAACCACACTAGAACTCATCTTCTGGTGATTGACTCAAAGTCACCCAGCCAGCTTTCACGGCTACAGTGGGACTTGAACTCACCACCTTCTGGTGATTGGCCCAAAGTCACCCAGTTGGCCTTCATGACTAAAACTGGACTAGAATTCACCATCTCCCACTTTCTAATCTGGTGCCTTAACCACCAACTGGCTCGTACCTACTTTGCAGGGATAAGCCCAGTTCATCACAGTACAATTTATTTTGCAGGAAATGCACAGAATTCTGTTCCAAGGATATCTATATATATCCTAACAATGTTTTAAATACCCATAAGATTCCAACTCTTAATTAAACATTACCCAACTCTGAGACAGGGAGCACCAGTCAAACTGCTCAGGACTTTTGTGATGGTCTCCATTCATCGTCCCACTTAATGGCCTACTTTATTAGAAGCGAGAGTCAATAAA
>NW_015391625.1:24761-27586 GCF_001527695.2 Protobothrops mucrosquamatus | reverse complement strand
ATAAACAAGAGACTAAACCCCACTGACTCCCTTCTAGCACTGATGACGTTACCTAGTTGGGTCCTGAAACGTCCACAAGAAAACAGCCAAACTCAAGACAGCGCCCCGGAGACCTCTTGTTTTAGAAGCAGACATTTTCATACCAGCAGCCATAAACCCAAAAAGATTAAACACACTTTTCAATCTAGGCGGGGGAGTGGAAAAAAAACAACACACCACTGCATCTTCTACAGAGCCCTTCAAAAATTCAATAATGCTTTTATTAGAGAGATTATATACGCCCTATATTTTATTCACCTACAGCCCTCCCCCCCCCTAACAATATGTCTTGAGCTTCCACCAGTCCGAAGCAGAACAAAGTGCTGTCTTCTCTTTACAAGGAACACAGAATGTTCAAGTATCTCGTCCCAAAAAAAAGACAAAAACAAAAGGTACACAAAGGGTTTTACAACAAGCTAAAAGAATTCTACATACGTACAAAAGGGGGGAGGGGGGGAAGAGTAGGGGTGTGTATATCAAAAGGCCTTGGGGTAGTTGGTGGCAGCCGCCACGGCTGGTTCGGCTTCGGGGGTCCTCCGTCCAGGTGCTGCAAAGACACAAAACATTTCACTCAAAACGTCTATGGCAGTGGTTCTCAACCTTTTTAATGCGACCCCAACTGGTCGTAAGTCGAGGACTAAACCATTTGTAAGTCGAGGACTAAACCGGTCGTAAGTCAAGGACTACCCAACCGGTCGTAAGTCGAGGACTTTCCCTGCCCGGGAGCGCCGCACATGCATGGTTCTGCCCCCTGCACCGGCCGAGGCGTAGCTGGCAAGCGGCAGAGACGGAGCAGGCCGACCACCAGCTGGCCCAGCCCAAGGGAGGTAAGGCACCCACCGGAAAAGGGGAAAAAATGGCAGACAAAAAAAATGGCGGACAGCCTTGCTTGGCGACCCCTGTGAAATGGTCGATCGACCCCAAATGGGGTCCCGACCCACAGGCTGAGAACCACTGCTCTATGGAGATGCTCAGTCAATCCAGGTGGTCCCAAAGGTGCTTTTTTCAAGAGGCAACTGGACTATCTTGGTTTTTCCTTTGAAGACACTAGCAGTCTTCCAGTATCTCAGGGGCTGCCCCAAAGAAGAGGGAGTCAAGCTATTCCCCAAAGCATCTGAAGGCAGGACAAGAAGCAACGGATGGAAACTCATCAAGGAGAGAAGCAACCTGGAACTAAGGAGAAACTTCCTGACAGTTAGAACCATTAACCAGTGGAACAACCTGCCACCAGAAGCAGTGAATGCTCCAACACTGGAAGTTTTTAAGAAGAAACTGGACAGCTATTTGTCCGAAATGGTGTAGGGTTTCCTGCCTGAGCAGGGGGTTGGACTCGATGACCTCCAAGGTCCCTTCCAACTTTATTAATAATAATAATAATTATTATTATTATTATTATTCTGCTCCAAGAAGCTTCTTCGGCTCTGACTGGATGGTGGGGAGTGGAAGGATTTATACTCCTTGCAGACAGCTGGTCCTTTTCCTCCTTTTAGAGCAGGGGTGTCAAACTGCGGTTGCATCCTACGGAGGCCGTGCCCACCCCAGCTCCGGCAATGCAAAAAAAAAAGTCGTGACATGTCACGTCGCGTGATACGGTGAGTTTGACCGCCGTGGTTTTACAGAGTCATTGCGGCCGCTTGGAGGTGTACCTGTGTCCTCAGGGTCCTCCTGGGTGGTGCAAATGGGCTCAGAGTAGTCCTGGGCAGAGAGGACCACTGGTTTGAAAGAGGGGTCCAAGAGGCCATCTGTGTCAAAACTGAGCAGCCCTCCCTCAACAGAGGGGGAGGGATCCGACATCATTTATCTCCAGTCTACCTTTCAGCAGCTCCAAGAAGGCTCCACACCCAGTTGCACTACTCAGCTGAGCCCGAGGACACACATAAACCTCCAAGTGGCCTCAACGACTCTCCAAAAGGAGGCAAATGACCGGCTGTCTGCCAGGAGTATCAATCCTTCCCTTCCCCACCAGCCAGTCAGAGCTGAAGAAGCTTCCTGGATGAGAAACGAAACATCCAAAGAAAAAACAAGAACATCCAGATGCCTCCTGAAAAAGCACCTTTGGGATTTCACACACACACACACAAAAAGGGTTCCCAATTCTGTTAACGCACGCAGGGTGACGGGGGGAAGCCCAGCATCTTTGCCATGGCACCCGCTGTGAAAATGGGAACTCTAGGATGAGTGTGGGAGATCAACACAAGAGAGGATGCTGTTTTTATTTTACTAGCCTTGTATGGTGTGTAGCAGAACCTCTTTAGAAGTAAGTCAAGGGGGTAAGGCGTGTGTAATATTGCTACTGTATTCCTCACAACAACTCTTGTGAGGTGGGCTGGGCTGAGGGTGGCGAGCCCAAAGTCATCTGGCTGAATTTCATGTGTGAGGCGGGACTTGAAATTCGCCCAAAGTCACCCAGCTGGCTTTCATGCCTAAAGCAGAACTAGAACTCGCGGTCTCCCGGTGACTGGCTCAGAATCACCCAGCTGGCTTTCATGTCTAAAGCAGAACTAGAACTCGTGGTCTCCCGGTGACTGGCTCAGAATCACCCAGCTGGCTTTCATGCCTAAAGTAGAACTAGAACTCAAGGTCTCCCAGTGATTGGCTCAGAATCACCCAGCTGGCTTTCATGCCTAAAGCAGAACTAGAACTCAAGGTCTCCCAGTGATTGGCTCAGAATCACCCAGCTGGCTTTCATGCCTAAAGCAGAACTAGAATTCACAGTCTCCCAGTGATTGGCTCAATCACCTAGCTGGCTTTCATGCCTAAAGCAGAACTAGAACTCAAGGTCTCCC
>NW_015391625.1:19698-21261 GCF_001527695.2 Protobothrops mucrosquamatus | reverse complement strand
GCTTCTTGGCAAGATTTGGGGAAGTGGTTTGGCCCTTGCCTGCTTTTGGGGGGCTGAGAGAGAGGGACTGGCCCAAGGACAGCCAATTGGCTTCATCCCTAAGGCAGGACCAGAACTCGCAGCCTCCTGTTTTCTTTTGACCACCACACCAAACTGACACTGCTGGATTATAGCAATAGCACTTAGACTTATATACTGCTTCACGGTGCTTTACAGCCCCTCTCAAAGCGGTTTACAGAGTCAGCTTATTGCCCTGCAAAAATCTGGGTCCTCATTTTATCGACCTGGGAAGGACGGAAGGCTGAGTCCACCTTGAGCCGGTCAGGATCGAACTGCCAAACGGCTGGCAGTCGGCAGTCAGCAGAAGTAGCCTGCAGTACTGCATTCTAACCACTGCGCCACCACGGTTCTTTTTAATACAAGTTAAAATACGGGGTTTAATACAAATTATTGTTCTGGGACTGCCAGTGGGTCTTGACTAATTTGGGGAGAGGCCTTTCTCAACTTAGTTGGGTCCGATGGATTTATTTTCACGCAACTCTGATGTTTAGCCAGCTTGATTTCCCCCCCCTCTGGCTATTGGCCTTTGAACAAGCAAGGATCTACCTGAATCAGCTGGCTTGCCTGGGTTTGGCTGTACATCTATAATGCATTCGTCGTCATCTTCTTCCTCCGTGTCTGCCTGAAATCCATCCATCTCTGCGATTTCGGTCTTGAACAAAAAAGAGGCGTGTCAAACTTGGGTGTCAGCCCTCCCGACTGGTTCAGTTAGAAAAGCAAAGACTCTCGAATCCATGGTTAACAAAGGGACACATCACTAAAACCAAGTGGTTAGGCTGAAGCTAAGCCGGATCGGAGTTTTTCGCGCCCAAAGTAGGTTGTAAAAATTGGGTCGGTTCCGATGGCGGCTGTCGTGACTTACAGCCGTATTGGCCGGGCTCAATTCTGGTCGTAACTTGAGAACTGTCTGTAACTCACTTCACAAGGCTCATGGGTGAAATGAATAAAACCGTGAGCCAAGAGGGAAGACTCGTGGAGAAAACTCTTCACGGGTTTTTCTTATAAGAGAAGTGGGTTTGTTTAATGACTGTCACAATAAAATGAAAATAATTAGATAGATAGATGATAGATGATAGATAGATAGATAGATAGATAGATAGATAGATAGATAGATAGATAGAGAAAGAGAGAAAGAGAAAGAGAAAGAGAAAGAGAGAGAGAAAAAATATAGAAAGAGATATAGATGATTGAAGAGAGATAGATGAATAATAGATAAAATATAGAAAGATAAAGAGATAAAGATATAGATAGATGAATAAGAGATTGATAGATAGATAGATAGATAGATAGATAGATAGATAGATAGATAGATAGATAGATAGATAGATAGATGGCAGAACACAAATAGAAGACCCACAGAGATAGATAGATGATAGACAGATGACAGAAGAGAGATAGAAGACAGACAGAGCGATGATGATAGATAGATAGATAGATAGATAGATAGATAGATAGATAGATAGATAGATAGATAGATAGATAGATAGATAGATAGATAGATAG
>NW_015391625.1:6437-19225 GCF_001527695.2 Protobothrops mucrosquamatus | reverse complement strand
AGATAGATAGATAGATAGATAGATAGATGTAGGTAGGTAGGTAGGTAGGTAGGTAGGTAGATATAGACAGGTTGTAAAGTTGGGTCAGTCACATGACTAGCTTTGCAACCTTAATTACCAGGCTCAGTTATGGCCGTACGTTGAGGACTGTGCCTTAAGTGAATTCGGGTCTGAGAGTCTGAATCTCCACCACAACTGCTAAACAAAACGTGAAGCAAAGGACGAGGGTGGCGCAGCTGGCGAAGGCGAAGCGGGAGTGGCCATCCTTACCTGCTCGGTCCCCGCAGGTCTCCTCATGAACTTGGTTATCGACATGCTTTGCGTTGACTTCCGTTTTGCGGAGACTGGGGGGGTCTGGGCTGCCGCCCCTCCTCCTTGCAAACCGCCCGCTTCTTCCCTGGCCACGGACGGAAGCTGGGTATTGTAGTTCCACTGACAGGGCACGGGCAGGTGCTCCTGGCCAAAGTTCTTCAGGACCTCGGAGTGGACGTACCAACACATCCGATACTCGGGCCTCTTCTCGTAGACGGAGTTCTCGGAGATGATCCTCTTCAGCCTGGCTTTGGAAGGGAGGGCGTTCTCCCAGGCCGGAGTCTGCCCTTGGGAGACCTTGGGGCTGGCATCTCCGCTGCCCAGGGAGGGGTCCGGACTGCTGGGCTCCGACAGCAACCCCAAGCGGCAACATTCCTGGAACTCCCGAATGATGACTTTGCTTCCGTTCACGTTGCCGTGGAGTAGCGGGAGCAGCTGGGCCAGAACTGCAATGGGGCGAAAAGCAGAATCTTAAGTCACACCGAGGGCGTCCCTGGTTGCTGGAGCCCTACAAGCCTCACTGGCCTTTATGGGAAATAGTTTGGGTTTTTAAAAGAGGCATTCTGGGACAGCCCAGGAAGAGAGCCAAGGGCTTCCTCTCAACCACACTCACTTTTACATGTGTAGATTCCTTCCTTCCCTCGTTTCTTTCTTTTTTTCTTTCTTTCCCATCCATTATCTGTCTATCTACTTATCTACCTACCTCTATCTATCTATCTATCTATCTATCTATCTATCTATCTATCTATCTATCTATCTATCTATCTATCTATCTATCTATCTATCTATCTACCTACCTACCTACCTCTATCTATCTATCTATCTATCTATCTATCTATCTATCTATCTATCTATCTATCTATCTATCTATCTATCATCTATCTATCTATCTATCTATATCATCTATCTAATCTATCTATTTCTATCTATCTAATCTAATATCTATCTATCTCTCATCTGTCTATTTACCTCTATACCTCTATCTTCTCTATCTCTATCTCTATCTCTATCTCCTCTATCTGTCTATCTGTCTGTCTGTCTGTCTGTCTGTCTGTCTGTCTATCTATCTACCTTCATCCATCTATCTATCTATCTATCTATCTATCTATCTATCTATCTATCTATCTATCTATCTATCTAATCTAATCTATCTATATCTCTATCTAATCTATATATTTCTATCTATCTAATCTAATATCTATCTCTCATCTGTCTATTTACCTCTATACCTCTATCTTCTCTATCTCTGTCTATCTATCTCTATCTCTCTATCTCTATCATCTATCTCTCTGTCTCTATCATCTCTATCTATCTATCTGTCTGTCTGTCTATCTATCTATCTAAATTAACAAAATAACGTGGCTGAGAAATTCTGGGAGTTGAAGTCCACAAGTCATAAAAGGGCCAAGTTTGAAGGCCCTTGCCCTAGGGTCACGTGATCAAAATCCAGGCACTTGGCAACTGGTTCGTATTTATGAAGGTCGCAGCGTCCCGGGGTCACGTGACCCCCTTTTGCGACCTTCTGACAAGCAAAGTCAACGGGGGAAGCCGGATTCATTGAACGAACGAGTTAACAACCTGTTAACCACCACAGTGATTCGCTTCACAATTGTCGTAAAATGGGACAGAACTCACTTCAGGACTGACTTGCTTAGGAACAGAAATTTTGGGCTCCATTGTGGTCGTTAAGTCCAGGACTGCCTGTATTGATATTGTGAAACTGATGGCTACTTTAGACCTTCTCTTTGACGTCAGGAAGTAAAATTGTAAGTCAACGTAAGAAACCAAAATGAACAATGTCTTATCCAGTCTTATCTTTAAGAAGAGACTGGACAGCCATTTGTCTGAAATGGTAATAGGGTTTCCTGCCTGAGCAGGGGGTTGGACTAGATGACCTCCAAGGTCCCTTCCAACTTTATTATTATTATTATTATTATTATTATTATTATTATTATTATTATTATTATTATTATTATTATTATGGATCATCGCACAGTCAGCCAGATGTTCAGACTGGATTTGGCATTTTTGTCTACCTATTGAGTCCTTCCCAAGGACCTGGGATGGGCAGATGTGGATGTTTGATGGTATTACAGATCTCATCGCAAGATGGAAGCAGTTCCTAGTAAGGCCGCCTTTTGCAATTGACTAATGGCGAATTTGTCAATGCCAACAGTGTTCAAGTGGTGCTCCAGTTGTTTTGGGATTGCACCCAAGGCGCCTATTACTATTGGTACTACCCTTGCTTGCTTTTGCCACAGTCTTTCTATTTCTATTTGTAGGTCTTTGTATTTTGTGATCTTCTCCAGTTCTTTCTCGTCTATTCTGCTGTCTCCAGGCTCTGCCACGTCCACTATCCAGACTTTTTTGTCTTTTTTATCGACAATTGTTAAGTCTGGGGTGTTATGTTACAGGTGCTTGTCTGTTTGAATTATTATTATTATTATTATTATTATTATTATTATTATTATTATTATTATTATTATTATTATTATTATTATTATTTATTATCACTGCACTTTCCACAAAGGACCCCCTGTTCTGGACAGGAAACGCCATCCTTTGTTCCCTCCCACCCGCCCGCTTACTTTGCTGGTCTTTTGTCTTCTTTTTGTTGCTTTTCTCGATCAAGTCTTCCTCGGCAAAGCTGGTCTCCAGGAAAGAAGCTCCAAACTGCTGCAGGACTCCCAGTTCTGCGGTGGTGACGGCGCTGCTCGGCTTGCCTTCCCAAACGCAGCCGATCTTCACCGGCTGCAAGACGCGGAACCTCTTCCGCTTGGTGATCAGCTCGTCCCACTCCTTGGCTTTCAGCTTTTGGCGAGCTTTGTGGTTTTCGGGATCACGTTCCTGGATAGGGAGGGAGGGGAGAGGTGAGTTGACTCCCCGGTTGGGAGAGTGAAGAGGCGGAACGTTGCGGCACCAGACTCGCGAAACAATAAAAGGTTTAAATCCACAACTTAATACGTGCTAAAGATTAAACTAAAGATTCAGCCAGCCTCCTCTAGCAGGTTATGGACATTCTCAGTCCTCCAGGTCATGGCTGTCCCAAAGGTGCTTTTTCTCCAAAGGCAACCAGGCTTTGCTTTGCCTCGCTTTGTGACCTTTTTTTTGCCACAGTGGTTAAGTGAATCAGCGCTGTGTCAACGCTGCTAACATCGGATGTTTCGCATTGACAACAGATGGAAATGTAGCCATCTTTTACCTTTTGCTTTTAGAGTTAGATGATGCTGGGAGGGTGTGTGTGTGTGTGAATGAGAGTCCAGCTAGACATAACAACACTGAACCTAGCGTGAGAATCAAGGTTATTGACATCAGAGCTGATAAAAAATTGGCAGGCTGGAGAGCTGGAGAGGAAGCCCATGCTTCAAACTAATTGGGGAATGTGATTTATGACTGTTAATTGGAGGAAGGAATTGTGTTTTGATTCTATGTGCCCTGGGGAGGGGAATTCAGTTTTTGGCTTCGATTATGCAGTGCCGATATTATGCTACTCAAATAAAAGATCCTTTAAGGTAAACAACGCCTCGAAGTTCTTTCGAAGAGTTTCATCTGTCTGAACCATGATATGTAGTTGTTAAGTTAGTCACATGGTTGTTAAGTAAAACTGGCTTCCCCGTTGACTTTGCTTGTCAGAAGGTCGCAAAAGGGGATCACGTGACCCCCGGGGACGCTGCGACCGTCATAAACATGGAGCCAGTTGCCAAGCGTTTGAATTTTGATCACGTGACCCTGGATAACAGTCGTGTGAAAAATGGTCATTAATTCCCCTTTTATTTCAGTGCCATTGTAATTTTGAACAGTCACTAACTGAACTGTTGTTAAGTTGAGGACTACCTATAATATTAGCCCCACGCACCCACAATAATGGTTGTGTGTGTGTATGTATGTATGTATGTATGTATGTATGTATGTATGTATGTATGTATATGTGTGTGTGTGTATATATATATATAACACAAACACACACTGGGCAAAATCCTATCATGTATCTGAGGCATGTGATCCACTAAAGCTTATGATTGATTTTTTTAAATCTTAATTGTATCCCTTGAGTCAAGTAGGGAAGCCCAATATATCTTCCTAAATAAGTGAGCTCTTAACTTTGGGTTGCAGCTTTTTGACAGAGGTCAATCCTGAGGGAGGAAAGCTATGGCAAATCTAGACAGCATACTAAAAAGCAGAGACATCACCCTGCCAACAAAAGTGCGTATAGTCAAGGCCATGGTTTTCCCAGTTGCAATGGATGGCTGTGAAAGTTGGACCACAAGAAAGGCTGAGCGCCAAAGAATGGAGGCCTTTGAACTCTGGTGCTGGAGAAGACTCCTGCGAGTCCCCTGGACTGCAAGGCGGTCAAACCGGTCAGTCCTGGAGGAGATCAACCCCGACTGCTCTTTAGAAGGCCAGATCCTGAAGTGGAAACTCAAGTCCTTTGGCCACCTAATGAGAAGGAAAAACTCACTGGAGAAGAGCCTGATGCTGGGAAAGATGGAGGGCAATAGAAGAAGGGGACGACAGAGAATGAGGTGGCTGGATGGAGTCACTGAAGCAGGAGGCGTGAGCTTAAATGGACTCCAGAAGATGGCAGAGGACAGGAAGGCCTGAAGGAACGTTGTCCATGGGGTCGCGATGGGTCGGACACAACTTCGCAACTAACAACAACAATAATCCTGAGGACTAGTACATTATCACCAGTAGATCAACCTCGACTAAATAGCTCATTTTTCCAGCCTCTTAGCCTTAGGAAAATCCCCCCCTTTTCTTGGGGACTTACTTCAATCACACCTTCGTCCTCCGAAAGGTATCCATGGGGAACAAAAAACCCATCGTCCTCATCTTCCTCTTCTCCTCCATCTTCTTCCTCATCCTGAACGACAGGAAAACAGGGACAGATTACCAAGCAGCTTTGGAAAAGCATCATTTTCTAACAAACAACTTAAATTGGGAAGGGAAAGGAATCTCTCTGTTGTGTCAAGAGAATTGTGGGTATTTGCCGTTTTTTGAAAGATATGCACCTCTCCCATTTAAGGACGCTCCTTTCCCCCTTCTCTCCTCCCCACCCTCCCCTCTCTTCAAGAGGTCTGTGCCGGCCTTCAGGCATATTAGAGCTTGAAGGACAGAGAAGAAACTGGACAGCCATTTGTCCGAAATGGTATAGGGTTTCCTGCCTGAGCAGGGGGTTGGACTAGATGACCTCCAAGGTCCCTTCCAACTTTATCATTTTATTTTTTTATTTCCAACTTCTATGCCGCCCTTCTCCCCACGGGACTCATTATTATTATTGTTATTAGATAGGTTCAAATTACGAGACAGCAGCAGTTGGAAAATCACAAATCAGAACTGGTTTGATTTGTGTGTGTTTTTCACACACACACACCCCCCCCCAGATATAATAGATCTTGATGCCAGGTCCACATTAACCATGCTGGAGAATCAGTTAAGGCCTTAGGCTAGAAACCAGGAGGCTGTGAGTTCGAGTCCTGCCGTAGGTACTAAACCAGCTGGGCGACCAGTCCCTTTCTCTCAGCCCTAGGAAGGAAGCAATGGCAAGCCACTTCTATAAAAAAAACCTTGCTGAGAAAAATGCAGGAACTTCACCAGCTGTCTCCGGTAACTGGACACAACTGAATGTAAGAAATCTTTCTGGCTATCACTGTTAGACATTGCTCCAATCATCTCCTTCCAGAGCAGACCTGGGCATTTTATAGCCCCCGGGCCACATCCGGCCCTTGGGCTGTCCCTCTCCAGCTCATTTGAGGTCAATAAGTAAATAAGTACTCCATGCACGCAATACAGCTGCATTGTTTTTATTTCAAAGGCAACTATTTTTTTTCCAATTTGTTTGTGAATCTGTGCTCACGGTACTCTGTCTATCTGTCCGTCAGTCCACCCATCCCCTTTTTACAACTTCAGGTTAGAGTCAGGGTGACTGGATAGAGCTGAGTATTTACTGGCCGGATATCCTTCCTGATGCCACACGGAGTTCGCAGCAGGTGTTTTTTCTTTGTGCCTTAGGAGAGAAATCTAGGTACTACCTAGGATTGAACTCTTGACCTTCCAAGTGGGAGGCAAGTGTCTTCACCGCTAGGCCACCACACTGCTCATACCTATCTATCCATCCGTCCATTATCTTTCTCTATCTATCTGTCTGTCCGTCCATCCATCTCTATCTATTATCTTTCTTTCTCCTTCTTTCTTTATCTCCATCCATCCATCCATCCATCTATCCATCCATCTATCATCTATCTATCTATCTATCTATCTATCTATCTATCTATCTATCTATCTATCTATCTATCTATCGTCTGTCTGTCTATCTCTATCCATCCATCTATCTATCCATCCATTATTATCTTTCTTTCTCTATCTTGTATCTATCTATCTATCTATCTATCTATCTATCTATCTATCTATCTATCTATCTATCTATCTATCTATCTATCATCTATATCTATCTATCTCGACCCATCCATCCATCTCTATCTATCTATCTATCTATCTATCTATCTATCTATCTATCTATCTATCTATCTATCTATCTATCATCTATCATCTATCTTTCTTTCTTTTTCTTTCTTCTTTCTTTATCTATCTCTATCCATCCATCCATTATCTATCATCTATCTATCTATCTATCTTTTTCTCTTTCTTCTTTCTTTATCTATCTCTATCCATCCATCCATCCATCTATTATCTATCTGTCTGTCTGTCTGTCTGTCCGTCCATCCATCTCTATCCATTATATTTCTTTCTTTCTTTCTTTCTCTATCTCTATCCATCCATCCATCCATCCATTATCTATCTATCTATCTATCTATCTATCTATCTATCTATCCATCCATCCATCTCTATCCATTATCTTTATCTATCTATCTATCTATCTATCTATCTATCTATCTATCTATCCATCCATCCATCCATCCATCTCTATCCATTATCTTTATCTATCTATCTATCTATCTATCTATCTATCTATCTATCTATCTATCTATCTATCTATCTATCTATCTATCTATCTATCTATCTATCTCTTTCTTTTTCTTTCTTTCTTTCTTTCTCTATCTCTATCCATCCATCCATTCTTTCTTTCTCTATCTTGTTATCTATCTTGTATCCATCCATCCATCTAATTATCCGCTCATCTCCCTGACAGAGAGAGTCTGTGTGGGTCCTATTGGTTTGCCCCCCCCCAACAGTCTGTTTCTGATGTGGCCCCTTGGGAAGATTAATTGCCCACCCCTGTCCCAGAACATCAAGACAGGGGAGCTGTGGATGGCCAATTTCCGTGTTTGATTCCAAATGTTGTCTTCAACGTTTCAATCACAAAACGTAGGGTGGTGATTTCCTCTCCCCAAGAGTTTTCTTCTCTTCGAAGGAGAGGCCCTTTTCTGCTTAGAGAAAAGGCTTAGACTTACCCCTTCGCTGTGAGAGAGGGACTCGCCCGGCTCCTCCTCCTCCCACTCTTCATCGCTCTCCACTTCATAGTCCAGCAGCTTCTGCAGGGAAAGAAGCAAGACAGTGGAAGCTCAGCAAGAGGGCTTCAAGGGCTGGGCAAAGGGGGTGGGGAGAGACGTTGGCTGAAAACAAGATTAACGACAAAGCAGAAACACAGAAGAGCTGAAAAGGATCCTAGAAGCCAGTGAACCCCAATATCCGAGGGGCTGCCACAAAAAAGAAGGGAGGTCCACCTATTCTCCAAAGCGCCTGAAGGCAGGACAAGAAACAATGGATGGAAACTAACCAACCTGGAACTAAAGAGAAACTTCCTGACAGTTAGAACAATTAACCAGTGGAACAACCTGCCTCCAGAAATTGTGGTTGCTCCATTAGCGGAGGCTTTTAAGAAGACGCCAGAGAACCATTCGTCTGAAACGGTGTAGGGCAGTGGTGGCGAACCTATGGCACGGGTGCCAGAGGCGGCACTCTGTGGGCACGCGCGCCGTCGCCCCAGTCCTAGGCCTTCAGCTGGGTTTTATAAAACCTTTTCGCTTTAGGCCTCCGCCGCTGTGTGCAAAAAAAAAAAGGTTCAATCAATCAGTCAATTTCAACTTCTCGCGGGGAAAAAAAAGATCTTGCAAAGTTGGAATTGATTGAACTTTTTAGTCCCACCCAGTCTGCCGTTACCACTGCAGCCACGCCCACCCAATGGGCCACACCCACCATGCCCACCCGGCACCCGACAATACGTAAGTGGGTTTTGGGTTGCAGTTTGGGCACTCGGTCTCTAAACGGTTTACCATCACTGGTATAGGGTTTCCTACCTTGAGTAGGGGGTTGGACTAGATCAGTGTTTCTCAACCTTGGCAATTTTAAGGCATGTGGACTTCAACTCCCAGAATTCCACAGCCAGCATTGCTGGCTGTGGAATTCTGGGAGTTGAAGTCCACATGCCTTAAAATTGTCAAGGTTGAGAAACACTGGACTAGATGACCCCCAAGGTCCCTTCCAACTCTGTTTATTGTTATTCAATCTGCTTGCTATAGTGCAAGATTCCCAGACCGGGGTTCTCCAAACTTAGCAACTTTAAAGACTTGTGCACTTCAACTCCCAGAATTCCCCAGCCAGCTTGGGATGCTTTCTTTCCACGTTAAGATTTATTCTCCTTCCACTGAGATCCCCTTGGCGATATTTTACCTGATGCTACACATCCTCACTGCTGCTAGATTGGCGTCTGCACAAAGTTGGAGGAATGAAGGAACCCCAACAGAGGAAGAGATACTATTATAAAATATTATCGTGTGCCGACATGGACAGGCTCACAATGGAAATGAAGGACAAGACTGAATCAGACTACTTCGAAATTCTGGGACATATTCTACTATTGGTGTGAATCAAGGAGGACTGGACTGTCTGGGTTATAGTCTAGTGCAGTGATGGCAAACCTTTTAGAGACCAAGTGCCCAAACTGCAACCCAAAACCCACTTATGCATTGTTTGGTGCCGGGTGGGTGTGGCCCATTGGGTAGGCGTGGCTGTGGTGGTAATGGCAGACTGGATGGGACTAAAAAGTTCAATCAATCAATTCCAACTTTGCAAGATCTTTTTTTTTCCTGCGAGAAGCTGAAATTGACTGATTGATTGAACCCTTTTTTTTTTTCTACACGGCAGCGGAGACCTAAAGCGAAAAGGTTTTATAAAACCCAGTTGAAGGCCTAGGACTGGGGCGACGGCGCACGTGCCCATAGAGAGGGCTCTGAGTGCCGCCTCTGGCACCAGTGCCATAGGTTCGCCACCACTGGTCTAGTGTTAAGATAGAAATACATATAATTTTAGGTTAGTAAATAGAGAAATAAATTAGATATTGTATAGAAAAATATACATGTGTATATAGAGATAAAGAATTATATGTAAGAAGAGGAACCAATTGTTAGAAATACTTACACTGGAATGTTACGTTATGTCCTTTTTTTTTTAAACTGTATTATAAATTAAAAACTTAGAAAAAAAACAAAAAAAACCATTGATATCCCCTTGGTCCCAGCAGCCTTTTAACCTGTTTGAAGAATATAAGGCAGGGGTAGGCAAGCTTGGCTCTTTTATGACTCGTGGACTTTAACTCCCAGAATTCCTGAGCCAGTATGGCTCAGCTTGGAAACCTCTCTTTTCCCTCAGCATGGCTGGCTCAGGAATTCTGGGAGTTGAAGTCCACTAGTCCTAAAAGAGCCAAGGTTGCCTACCCCTGATCTAGGTCGGTCTGTCTGTCTGTCTGTCTGTCTGTCTGTCTGTCTGTCTGTCTGTCTGTCTGTCTACCTACCTACCTACCTACCTACCTACCTATCTATCTTCTAGGTCAGGGATAGGCAACCTTGGCTCTTTTATGACTCGTGGACTTCAACTCCCAGAATTCCTGAGCTCAGCTTGGAAACCTCTCCCTTTCCCCTCAGCAAGGCTGGCTCAGGAATTCTGGGAGTTGAAATCCACGGGTCCTAAAAGAGCCGAGGTTGCCTACCCCTGCCCTAAGGGATGTAATGTTCTGAGCTTACCATATCTTTAGCCCAAGGGTTTCTGGGCCTTATTGAGGAAGACCTCTTGTTCCACGTGCCCCAGTAGGCAGGCCGATGATTCTCACAGAACTGCAGTAGCTTCATTCTTCCAAATTTCTTCCTTTCAGGCACATCTTCTGCCTGGCTGCTACCCACAATGACGACATCGCTGTTGAACCGAAAAACAGTGTGTTCAGTCTTGGATGTTGCCCACCGGGGTTCCAGTCGGAGGGAGAAGGGGGCAAGGGGGGAGGGGAGAGGGGAGCTGAAAGTCACCCTTGTGCTCCATTAAAACCAAGTTCCTAATTAGTGCTGCCGTATTTCCCTGAAAATAAGACCCAGCCGGAAAATAAACCCCAGCATGATTTTTTCAGGACGCTCGTAATATAAGCCCCACCCCAAAAATAAAGCCCCAGTTAAGATCGTCAGCCAGACGGACGCATTTAGTATCGTATTTTCCCCAAATATAAGCCCTAATTGGAAAATAAGCCCTAATGCAGACATGTCAAACACAAGGACCGCGAAGTGGTTCCATGTGGCCCGCGAAGCCATCCTGGAAACAGTGAGGGAACGGCCCCCTCTGCCTTGGCCCTGGCCCAGGCCGGCCGGGAGCCAATGTACAATTTTGTGGTGGCCATCTTGGCACTTGCCCTGGTGGACCATGCCTTGGCACTTGCCCCAGTCCCACCCTCTTCTGCCGGAGACCCTCAGATCTGTCCCACTCCCGCCCAAGCCCCCATAGGCACCCTTGACGCGAATGATGTAGACCTAGCCACACCCACCCAGTAGGCCACATCCACGCCCACCCAGTAGGCTGTACCCATTCTGGCCACACCCACCCGGCCCCTCAAGGGCAACCGCAATGCTGATGCGGCCCTCAGTGAAATTGAGTTTGACACCCCTGCCCTAATGTGTATTTTTGGAGCAAAAATGAATATAAGACCCGGTCTTATTTTTCAGAGAAACACAATATGATAATAATGCTTGACTAACAAGAAAATGACTTTTGTCCATTTCTTTAGAGAGGCTCCAATTAAAATTGAAATGGTGAATATCACAGATTAAAAAAAGAGAGAGCGAAGGTTAAGGAAACTGTGTCCTGCAAAGCGCTCCAGATCAAAGAGAAATGGGGAAGGGGAGGGAGACCACTGAGAGGGGAGGAGAACTGAAGCTTTCTATACTAGAACAGGGCTTTTCAACCAGTGGTATGGGTACCACCTGTGGTACATTGGCACCTGGCAGGGGGTACGCAGCCATCCTAGAAAAGTGGTAGCAGGGGAGGGGAACGAGCTGAACCGGTGGCAGCACTGCACAAGCCTGAGCGAGAGACAGCTGGAGCTGCAGGGCTGCCAGGGCTCAGTGGAAATGCCAGGATCAGCGCCAGGCTCCAGCTGGAGCTCGGCGCTGATCCTGGTGCTTCTGCTGAGCTCAGAAGAAGCATCGATCAGCCGGAATGTTGCAGCCTCTCCAGGGTCTTGTGATTTACATTCAGATGCTTGGCAACTGATTCATATTTATGACGGTCACAGTGTCCCAGGGTCATGTGAAGTGACCAAAACCTGCTGCAACCACCCAGCAGATGGGAGGAATAAAAACCAAACACCCCCCCACCCCACCCCCACTGCCAATCCTCAACAGAAATGCTTGCAACAATGAAAACCTCGGACAGGAGGAAGAGCGCGGGCGGGCGGGCGGGCGGGCAGGTGTCTTGCTCGGCTGTGGCTCGGGGGGGGGGCGCTTTTTCCAGTGCCATTGTAACTTTGAACAGTCACTAAGCAAACTGTTGTAAGTCAAGGACTACCTGTACTTTATCACTTTTTTCCCCCTTTTTTTTTTTGGTCATCAAGTTTTTGACCCCTTGCTACGCAACTGGTGGTACTCGGATGCTGCCATATCCTAAAAGTGGTACAATGGGTGAAAAGGTTGAAAAGCCCTGCCGTAAACCGCTCAGAGAGGGCTGTAAAGCACTGTGAAGCGGTATATAAGTCTAAGTGCTACTGCTATTCATTTGTGTCAGGTTAGAGAAGCCGTGATGCTCCAAAGGGAGAAGGCGGCAGGTCTCCTGGCTGGCCTGTCCACCCGAAGCATCAGGGCCTGGGGTGGAATCAGCAACTGAACTCGGGGGTGGAGTTAAGAGAGTGGCTGGCATGGAGTCCCTTTGAGGAGGAAGCGATGGAGACCTCGCCCTCCTTAAATCCCAGGAGCGCTTATCTGGTGGCGCAGAGAAGCCGGGGTTAGAATGCAGCATTGCAGGCTGACTCTGCCCGCTGCCAGCAGTTTGATCCTGACCGGCTCAAGGTGGACTCAGCCTTCTCTCCTTCCGAGGTGGATAAAATGAGGACCCAGATTGTTGTGGGGGCAACAATAGGCTGACTTAGTAAACTATTTAGAGAGGGCTGTAAAGCACTGTGAAGCAGTATATAAGTCTATTTGCTATTGCTATTACCCTCCCTCCCTCCCTCCCTCCCTTCCTTCCCTCCCTCCCTCCCAGTGGTT
>NW_015391625.1:0-5723 GCF_001527695.2 Protobothrops mucrosquamatus | reverse complement strand
GGAAGTAAATCACATCTTCCAAGTTGATTGGAAGATGTGAACCATGACCCCAAAAAAAGATGGGAGGGAAATGCTTAGAATTACATGCATAGCGGAAAAGAAGCCAGTCCTAAGCATTTCCTCCATGTTGTACTGACGTATCTGTAACATTAATAAATGCCTTTTAGGAGTAAAAATGCCTGAAAGTCCTTTTAAGTGTTTCGTTAATCCAGTGGTTCTCAACCTTTTTAATGCCGCGACCCCAACTGGTCATAAGTCGAGGACTAAACCGGTCGTAAGTCGAGGACTAAACCGGTCGTAAGTCGAGGACTACCCAACCGGTCGTAAGTCGAGGACTTTCCCTGCCTGGGAGCGCCGCGCATGCGTGGTTCCGCCCCCTGCGCCGGCCGAGGTGTAGCTGGCAAGCGGCAGAGACGGAGCAGGCCGACCACCAGCTGGCCCAGCCCAAGGGAGGTAAGGCACCCGCCGGAAAAGGGGGAAAAAAATGGCGGACAAAAAAAATGGCGGACAGCCTTTCTTGGCGACCCCCGTGAAATGGTCGATCGACCCCAAATGGGGTCCCGACCCACAGGTTGAGAACCACTGCGTTAATCAGACACATGACATCACCATTATTTTCATCCCAAGTGTTTTGCTAAAGCCACGTCTGTCCTAAGACGGACCTGCTTCCCACGAAGGTGAACTCACCTGTTAATCTCGTCAGCATCGGGGCTGCAGACAAGGGTGGGCTCCGATTTCCTAGGATCCCGACTCTTCAGTTCTTCCAAGAAAGAAGAGTCGCCGCTCTGCTCTTGCACGGACCGGTCTACTCGGTCGGAGAGGTCCTGATCGAAGGGCACCCGGCAAAGCGGAGCGAGGACCATGTTCTCCTTGATCTCAAAGGGAGCAAATTTTCCACACCAGCACGCAAGAGTCTGAAAACAAGAGGCCAAAACTTTTATCACGCTGTTCATAAACTGAGATGGAAGTTTCATCTTTGAAGGCCAGAAAAACCACACACTTCGGGGGAAAAAAATATGCTTCACACCCACACCTGAAAGCCCCTGTAAACAGAAGAACACCGACATTGACACCCTCCAAACTCCGCTGAAGATGTTACCTAGCCTGGTAACGAAACGTTCAGAAACCAACCCACAGAAGCTCGGAGGACGAACCTCCACCCTCAAATATGTTGTTACCATTCTAAGGCCAGCATTTTGCTGCTCAAAGCAAAGTCAGGTATTTTATGGTATTAGCCAGGAAAAACACTAATAGTTTTAAACATCTCAACAGAATACAAACATGATTAGAAGACTTACTTTTGGAGCAGGCTGGGTTTTTGGTTTTTGAAAGAACCGGGTGATTTCAGCCTTTTCTGCTTTGAGGCGCTAGAATCAGAAAATTGACAAGATTACAGGTTACCATCCATGAGATGAAGAACCTTATTGCAATCAAAGCCTCCTCTAACACAGAGAAGGCAAACACCGTGTGATGTCAAAAGCACGTCTTTTGAACACTGCGTTCTTCCCGAAATAGAACCCCCCCCCCAAAAAAAGTGCTGCTGTTTTTACCTTCTCTTCCTCTTTTAAGCGTTTTTCTTCTTCTTTTTTTCTTTTCTCTTCTAATTTTGCCCTTCAAAAATAAAGCCCAGGTTTAGGAAAATATAATCTGGGTGTACAAAAAAAAACAACAACCCAGCATCGGGAGCATTCAAACATGACTCAGACAGTCTCCACGCTTCAAAACACGGGATAAGGAACATTTTGCAGATCCTTTGTTTAAAAGGCACTTTTTGTGGGAAAAGCTTCCATCTGAATTTCTAATTCAAATCCATTTTACGATCAAGAGGTCCAAAAGGCAGCCGTGAAGATATCCATCACAACTGGATTGCAAATTGCAATGGAGCACAGATTAGACTTCACAACTTGGGTGAGATAGGAAGGAAGGGAGGGAGGGAGGGAGGGAGGGACGGAGGGAGGAAGGAAGGAAGGAAGGAAGGAAGAAGGAAGGAAGGGAGGAAAGGAAGAAGGGAGGGAGGGAGGGAAGGAAGAAGGAAGGAGGGAGGGAGGGAAGGAAGGAGGGAGGGAGGGAAGGAAGGAAGGAGGGAAGGAAGGAATGGAGGGAGGGAGGGAAGGAAGGATGGAGGGAGGNGGGGGCGGGGCCAGTGTTTGGGCACTTGGTCTCTAAAAGGTTCGCCATCACTGGTCTAGAACAGTGATGGTGAACCTTTTAGAGACCGAGTGCCCAAACTGCAACCCAAAACCCACTTATGCATCGTCGGGTGCCGGGTGGGTGTGGCCAGTTGGGTGGGCGTGGCTGAGGTGGTAATAGCAGGCTGGGTGGGACTAAAAAGTTCAATCAGTCAATTCCAACTTTGCAAGATCTTTTTTTTTCCGCGAGAAGTTGAAATTGACTGATTTAACCTTTTTCTTTTTTTTTTTGCATATGGCGGCGGAGGCCTAAAGCAAAAAGGTTTTATAAAACCCAGCTGAAGGCCTAGGACTGGGGCGACAGCGCGCGTGCCTACAGAGAGGGCTCTGAGTGCCGCCTCTGGCACCCGTGCCATAGGTTCGCCACCACTGGTCTAGTGTTAAGATAGAAATACATATAATTTTAGGTTAGTAAATAGAGAAATAAATTAGATATTGTATAGAAAAATATACATGTGTATATAGAGATGAAGAATTATATGTAAGAAGAGGAACCAATTGTTAGAAATACTTACACTGGAATGTTACGTTATGTCCATTTTTTTTAACTGTATTATAAATAAAAAACTTTTTAAAAAAACATTGATATCCCCTTGGTCCCAGTGGCCTGTTTGAAGAATATAAGGCAGGGGTAGGCAACCTTGGCTCTTTTAGGACTTATGGACTTCAACTCCCAGAATTCCTGAGCCAGCATGGCTCAGCTTGGAAACCTCTCCCTTTCCCCTCAGCATGGCTGGCTCAGGAATTCTGGGAGTTGAAGTCCATGAGTCCTAAAAGAGTCGAGGCTGCCTACCCCTGATCTAGATGATAGATAGATATGTAGGTAGGTAGGTAGGTAGGTAGGTAGACAGACAGACAGACCTAGATCAGGGGTAGGCAACCTTGGCTCTTTTAGGACTCGTGGACTTCAACTCCCAGAATTCCTGAGCTCAGCTTGGAAACCTCTCCATTTCTCCCCAGCATGGCTGGCTCAGGAATTCTGGGAGTTGAAGTCCACGGGTCATAAAAGAGCCGAGGTTGCCTACCCCTGCCCTAAGGAATGTAATGTTCTGAGCTTACCATATCTTTAGTCCAAGGGTTTCTGGGCCTTATCGAGGAAGACCTCTTGTTCCACGTGCCCCAGTAGGCAGGCCGATGATTCTCACAGAACTGCAGTAGCTTCATTCTTCCAAATTTCTTCCTTTCAGGCACATCTTCTGCCTGGCTGCTACCCACAATGACGACATCGCTGTTGAACCGAAAAACAGTGTGTTCAGTCTTGGATGTTGCCCACCGGGGTTCCCGTCGGAGGGAGAAGGGGGCAAGGGGGGGGCAAGGGGAGCTGAAAGTCACCCTTGTGTTCCATTAAAACGAAGTTCCTAATTAGTGCTGCCGTATTTCCCCAAAAATAAGACCCAGCCGGAAAATAAACCCCAGCATGATTTTTTCAGGACGCTCGTAATATAAGCCCCACCCCAAAAATAAAGCCCCAGTTAAGATCGTCAGCCAGACGGACGCATTTAGTATCGTATTTTCCCCAAATATAAGCCCTAACCGGAAAATAAGCCCTAATGCAGACACGTCAAACACAAGGCCCGGGGGCCGGATGTGGCCCGCGAAGTTGTTTCATGTGGCCCACGAAGCCATCCTGGAAACAGTGAGGGAACGACCCCCGTTGCCTTGGCCCTGACCCAGGCCGGCTGGGAGCCCATGTACAATTTTGTGGTGGCCATCTTGGCACTTGCCCTGGTGGACCATGCCTTGGCACTTGCCCCGGTCCCACCCCCTTCTGCCAGAGACCCTCAGATCTGTCCCACTCCCGCCCAGGCCCCCATAGGCACCCTTGACGCGAATGTTGTAGACCTAGCCACACCCACCCAGTAGGCCACACCCACTCCATCCACGCCCACCCAGTAGGCTGCACCCACTCTGGCCACACCCACCCGGCCCCTCAAGGGCAACCGCAATGCTGATGCGGCCCTCAGTGAAATTGAGTTTGACACCCCTGCCCTAATGTGTATTTTTGGAGCAAAAATGAATATAAGACCCGGTCTTATTTTTCAGAGAAACACAATATGATAATAATGCTTGACTAACAAGAAAATGACTTTTGTCCATTTCTTTAGAGAGGCTCCAATTAAAATTGAAATGGTGAATATCACAGATTAAAAAAAGAGAGAGCGAAGGTTAAGGAAACTGTGTCCTGCAAAGCGCTCCAGATCAAAGAGAAATGGGGAAGGGGAGGGAGACCAGTGAGAGGGAAGGAGAACTGAAGCTTTCTATACTAGAGCAGGGCTTTTCAACCAGTGGTACGGGTACCACCTGTGGTACATTGGCACCTGGCAGGCGGTACGCGACCATCCTAGAAAAGTGGTAGCGGGGGAGGGGAACGAGCTGAACCGGTGGCAGCACCGCACAAGCCTGAGCGAGAGACGGCTGGAGCTGCAGGGCTGTCAGGGCTCAGCGGAAGCGCCAGGATCAGCGCCAGGATCCAGCTGGAAAGCAGCACTGATCCTGACACTTCTGCTGAGCCCAGAAGAAGCACCAATCAGCTGGAATGTTGCAGCCTCTCCAGGGTCTTGTGATTTACATTCAGATGCTTGGCAACTGATTCATATTTATGACGGTCACAGTGTCCCAGGGTCATGTGAAGTGACCAAAACCTGCTGCAACCACCCAGCAGACGGGGGGAATAAAAACCAAACATCCCCCCACCCCACCCCCGCTGCCAATCCTCAACAGAAATGCTCACAACTATGGAAACCTCGGACAGGAGGAAGAGCACCACCGGGCGGGCAGGCAGGTGTCTTGTTCGGCTGTGGCTTGGGGGGCGCTTTTTCCAGTGCCATTGTAACTTCGAACAGTCACTAAGCGAACTGTTGTAAGTCGAGGACTACCTGTACTTTATCACTTTTTTCCTTTTTTTTTTTTGATCATCAAGTTTTTGACACCTTGCTAGGCGACTGGTGGTACTCGGATGTTGCCATATCCTAAAAGTGGTACAATGGGTGAAAAGCCCTGCCGTAAACCGCTCAGAGAGGGCTGTAAAGCACTGTGAAGCGGTATATAAGTCTAAGTGCTACTGCTATTCATTTGTGCCAGGTTACAGAAGCCCTGATGATCCAATGGGAGAAGGCGGCAGATCTCCTGGCTGGCCTGTCCACCTGAAGCATCAGGGCCTGGGGTGGAATCAGCAACTGAACTCAGGGGCGGAGTTAAGAGAGTGGCTGGCGTGGAGTCCCTTTGAGAAGGAAGCGATGGAGACTTCACCCTCCTTAAATCCCAGGAGCGCTTATCTGGTGGCGCAGAGAAGCCGGGGTTAGAATGCAGCATTGCAGGCTGACTCTGCCCGCTGCCAGCAGTTTGATCCTGACCGGCTCAAGGTGGACTCAGCCTTCTCTCCTTCCGAGGTGGATAAAATGAGGACCCAGATTGTTGTGGGGACAACAATAGGCTGACTTAGTAAACTATTTAGAGAGGGTTGTAAAGCACTGTGAAGCGGTATATAAGTCTATTTGCTATTGCTATTACCCTCCCTCCCTCCCTTCCTTCCTT
>NW_015391624.1:21963-24004 GCF_001527695.2 Protobothrops mucrosquamatus | reverse complement strand
GGGCTTGAAACCCGCAGCAATAAATCAGCTACCCAATCTCCACGCTGTTTGGAAAGGCTTAACAGATACATATATAAAACAGCAATTTCAACTTATTTATGTCAAAACAGATGATTTCACTATGTTATTTCGCCGGGCATAAATTCTATAGAAATAGTAAGCCTTTAGTGGAAACAGCATGCAAAAATATTATGACCGCCCAACCAAGAGTAAATTGAATTTTCATTCAATAAGCAATTGAGTCGAAAGGGGTAAGCGCGTTTGTAATTCCAGGAAGAGAAGTTAAATTTAGAAGCATATAAAAGATGGGACTTTGCTGAAAAACAATTGAGTGGGCTGGAGCCGCTGGGGATGCTTGGCCTGTGGGAGAAAAAGGAAGCCGGGGCAATGGCCATCTTCAAGTATCTGAAAAACCGCATTAGGCAGAATTGTTCAGTAGTTCCAGAGGACTAGAGCAGGGGTCTTCAAACTTGGCCCTGTTATGATTTGTGGACTTCAATTCCCAGAATTCCTTAGCCAGGCACGCTGGCTGAGGGATTCTGGGAGTTGAAGTCCACTCCTCTTAAAGTCTATAGCAAGGGTCTTCAAACTTGGCCCTTTTATGGCTTGTGGACTTCAACTCCCAGAATTCCTTAGCCAGCGTGCCTGGCTGAGGAATTCTGGGAGTTGAAGTCCACTCCTCTTAAAATCTATATCAGGGGTCTTCAAACTTGGCCCTTTATGACTTGTGGACTTCAACTCCCAGAATTCCTCAGCCAGGCAAGCTGGCTGGGGAATTCTGGGACTCGAAGTCCACAGATCTTAAAGGCCTTTGTCCGATGGTCCCATCGGGTCCAGCTCTTACAAGAGCACCTTAAATACCAGGAGGAGTTATATACAACAATCCTGGTTCCCGGAAGCATTATTTCCCAATTAGAGAAGAACGGTGCGCAGTTGGCTCGTACCTCAAGGAGATGTGGACGGCCACTTGTCTGAAATGGTATAGGCCAGTGGTGGCGAACCTATGGCACGGGTGCCAGAGGCGGCACTCAGAGCCCTCTCTGTGGGCACGCGCACTGTTGCCCCAGTCCTAGGCCTTCAGCTGGGTTTCATAAAACCTTTTTGCTTTAGGCCTCCGCTGCCGTGTGCAAAAAAAAAAAAAGGTTCAATCAGTCAATTTCAACTTCTTGTGGGAAAAAAAAAGATCTTGCAAAGTTGGAATTGATTGAACCTTTTAGTCCCGCCCAGTTTGCCGTGACCACCGCAGCCACGCCCACCCAATGGGCCACACCCACCCAATGGGCCACACCTACCCAGCACCCGAGGATGCATAAGTGGGTTTTGGGTTGCAGTTTGGGCACTCGGTCTCTAAAAGGTTCGCCATCACTGGTCTAGGGTCTCCTGCCTGAGCAGGGGGGTTGTCCAGTCTCTTCTTAAAAACTTCCCGTTTTGGAGCATTCACAACTTCTAGAGGCAGGTTGTTCCACTGGTTAAGTGCTTTTTCAGAGGGTTATAATATCCCCAAGTCAGCCGTCGACAGACGCAATGAACAACATCAACAGACTGTGCAAAAGGGACAATCCACAAGGGAACAAACAGACCAAAAAAACGCCTCCAAACCAGCAATCCTCACCCAAAGGAGCCCAGATTTAACTCCAAGATTAACATCAGACCATCCATCTAGAACAGTGTTTCTCAACCTTGGCAACTTTACGATGTGTGGACTTCAACTCCCAGAATTCTCCAGCTAGCGTTGCTAGCTGGAGAATTCTGGGAGTTGAAGTCCACACATCGTAAAGTTGCCAAGGTTGAGAAACACTGATCTAGAAGCAAGCATTGCCCCCAATCAAGGAACTGCCAGACAAACTGACATTTTTAAACAGTCCAAGCAAAGAAGCACCAAGACCTCTCCCATCGACAATGACAGGGCAAGCAGACTTGTCAATAAACAGAGAGTAAACCCCTCTCCCTTCCAGCACTGATGATGTTACCTAGTCAGGCAATGAAACATTTCTCTCCTCCTCCTCCTCCTCCTCCTCCTCCTCCTCCTCCTCCTCCTCGC
>NW_015391624.1:16033-19744 GCF_001527695.2 Protobothrops mucrosquamatus | reverse complement strand
AATCTGGAGGACAAAACACGGATGGCGCCCTCAGTCCGACGTCGCAGCGCAAAGACAGGTCGCTTAGGGACCCTTGAAAGTTATAACTGCACTTTAAAAGGGGGACTTGTGACCGTTTCTCCCACTTACGACCGTCGCAGCGTCCCCCGCAGTCACGTGATCTAAATTCAGACGCTTGTCGACGGACTCGTACTTATGATGGCTGTCGTGTCCCGGGATCGTGTGATTCCCCTTTTGCGACCTTCGGACGAGCAAAAGCCAAGATTCGCTTCACAACCGTGTTGCTTTAAGAAGAGACTGGACAGCCATTTGTCTGAAATGCTCTAGGCAGGGTTTCCTGCCTGAGCAGGGGGTTGGACTAGATGACCACCGAGATCCCTTCCAACTTTATTATTATTAACAACCTGCCTCCAGAAGGGGTGAATGCTCCAACACTGGAGGTTTTTAAGAAGAGACTGGACAGCCCTTTGTCTGAAATGGTATAGGGTTTCCTGTCTGAGCAGGGGGTTGGACTAGATGACCTCCAAAGTCCCTTCCAACTTTATTATTATTATTAACAACCTGCCTCCAGAAGCGGTGAATGGTCCAACACTGGAGGTTTTTAAGAAGAGACTGGACAGCCATTTGTCTGAAATGGTACAAGGTTTCCTGCCTGAGCAGCGGGTTGGACTAGATGACCTCCGAAGTCCCTTCCAACTTTATTATTATTATTATTATTATTATTATTATTATTATTATTATTATTATTATTATTATTATTATTATTATTAAGGACTGCAGTGATTTACTTAACAGCTGTGACAAGAAAAGTGGCACAATGGGGGCAAAATTCACTTAACACGTTTCACTTAGCAACGGAAATTTTGCGTTCAATTGCGGTCGTACGTTGAGGACTACCTGTAAAAAGATCCAGTCTCTGCTAATCCACCTGTGCGAAACAGATCTTGATGTACCCATAAAGCCAAAAATTAAAAGGCGAGATAATTTATTTTTTTTTTCTTTCTCAGCAAGCCACAAATACAAGCAGAAGACAAACCGGCTAACCGCACGGACATAAATTTGGCTCTATTAATAGACACCCGAGGTGATTTTCAGTACATTAGTCCGTGATTTACAGCGTAGTACATTAGCAAGGACGACTAATTCCCAGTTGCGTCTCCCCAACTCGCCCGAGAATCTTACAACACCTGGAAGATTAATCACCTGTTGCACCCACCTTTTACGGGGAAATTAAATTTCTCTCAACTTCATTAAGCGCTAAAAGGAGCAATTAAATATTCGTCGCCCCGTCACGTAAACAGTAGGAAAAGCGGAGCGTGGAATCTTGCCACCGACAAAATTAGCTTTTTAAAGTTTGGAGAGCTTCGCAAGTAGTCCTGGGATTTACAGCCGTTCAGCCGAACGTTTCTGTCGCTAAGCGAGACGGGTGGTTAAGTGAGTTTTGGCCCACTTTACGACCTTTCTTGCCACGGCCGTTAAAGAGAATCGCTGCAGTTGTGAAGGGAGTAACCCGCTCAAAGTTACGACAATACGGCCAAACGGGACTTACGACCCTGTCTCACGGTTACGGCTTCTGCGGCCTCCCCGCGATCCACATGATCAAAATTCAGATGCTCGGTGACTGACTCGTACTTACGACCGTCGCTGTGTCCCCGGGGGTCACATGATCCCCTTTTCCCGATCTTTCGACAAGCAAAGTCAACGGGGGAAGCTAGATTTCACTTAACAACCGGGTTATTAATTTAACAACATAATAATAATAATAATAATAATAATAATAATAATAATAATAATAATAATAATAATAATAACAACAACAACAACAACAACAATAAAGTTGGAAGGGACCTTGGAGGTCATCTAGTCCAACCCCCTGCTCAGGCAGGAAACCCTATAGCATTTCAGACAAAGGGCTGTCCAGTCTCTTCGTAAAAACCTCCAGTGTTAGAGCATTCACTGCTTCTGGAGGCAGGTTGTTCCACTGGTTAATTGTTCTCACTGTCAGGAAGTTTCTCCTTAGTTCCAGGTTGCTTCTCTCCTTGATTAGTTTCCATCCATTATAATAATAATAATAATAATAATAATAATAATAATAATAATAATAATAATAATATAAAGTTGGACCTCGGAGGTCATCTAGTCCAACCCCCTGCTCAGGCAGGAAACCCTACACCATTTCGGACAAATGGCTGTCCAGTCTCTTCTTAAAAACTTCCAGTGTTGGAGCATTCACCGCTTCTGGAGGCAGGCTGTTCCACTGGTTAATTGTTCTAACTGTCAGGAAATTCCTTTTTAGTTCCAGGTTGCTTCTCTCCTTGATTAGTTTCCATCCATTATAATAATAATAATAATAAGGGACCTTCGAGGTCATCTAGTCCAACCTAGCACCTGCCACATAACACCCCGGACTTAATAATTGTCGATAAGACAGACAAAAAAGTCTGGAGAGTGGACGTGGCAGTGCCTGGAGACAGCAGAATAGACGAGAAAGAACTGGAGAAGATCACAAAATACAAAGACCTACAAATAGAAATAGAAAGACTGTGGCAAAAGCAAGCAAAGGTAGTACCAATAGTAATAGGCGCCTTGGGTGCAATCCCAAAACAACTGAAGCACCACTTGAACACCATCATCGGCACTGACAAATTCGCCATTAGTCAATTGCAAAAGGCGGCCTTACTAGGAACGGCTTCCATCCTGCGACGAGATCTGTAACACCATCAAACATCCACATCTGCCTATCCCAGGTCCTCAGTAAGGAGTCGATAGGTAGACAAAAATGCCAAATCCAGTCTGAACATCTGGCTGACTGTGCGATGATTAATAATAATAATAATAAAGTTGGAAGGGACCTTGGAGGTCATCTAGTCCAACCCCCTGCTCAGGCAGGAAACCCTATACCATTTCAGACAAATGGCTGTCCAGCGGATTCACGTTAACAACTGTGGCAAGGAACGTTGTAAACTGGGGCAAAACTCACTTAACAAATGTCTCACCTAACAATGAAAATTTGGGGCTCCCTTGTGGTCGTAAGTTGAGGACTACTTTTAAAAGGGTTCCTCTGGGGTGGACTTTCACTCCGTATCTGGAGGAGAAAAAGCCACTTATAATTGTAAGCTGACTGGAGAATTCTGCTCCCCCCCCCCTTTTTTTTTTCCTTTCACAAAACAAGTTACACATTTTCATACCTCTGAAACGCACACTAAAATGCCTTTCGCAAATGGTTCTGGTTTGCCCCGGATCACGATAACATGATAAAAATTGGAAATAACAAAAGGACGCCCTTTTTTTACTGAATTGTGGCTTCTCGGTGTGCTCGTCACATTTTTTTCCCCTTAACCTGTGTTGACTTCTTTCTAAATTGCCCTACCCGCCAATCGACAGAAATGCACCGGTTATTTTCTATTTTTCGGTAATTGGTTTATCTCTCTTGACCTCGTTTTGCGCAGAAGAATGCCAGAATTGCATCAGCGCAGATCACAGAACATCCTCGGCGTGATTAGGCAGGTTGCGAAAGCACGTTAAAAGTTGGGTGACCTTTCCGTTGGCCAATAATACGTGCGAAGAAGACATACACACTGAGTAAATAGCATTTAATTAAAGGTGGGGAGAATCCCTTCTGTGGATGGATTTAACATCCAGGGGGTATTGGTGATTTGGTGACTTGCTCATTCCCCTTCCTTAACCTGATGTGATAATCTTTAGGGGCCG
>NW_015391624.1:3458-15884 GCF_001527695.2 Protobothrops mucrosquamatus | reverse complement strand
GAGCATTCACTGCTTCTGGAGGCAGGTAGTTCCACCGGTTAATTGTTCTCACTGTCAGGAAGTTTCTCCTTAGTTCCAGGTTGCTTCTCTCCTTGATTCGTTTCCATCCGTTGCTTCTTGTCCTGCCTTCAGGCGCTTTGGAGAATAAGTTGATCCCCCTCCTCTTCTTTGTGGCAGCCCCTGAAATACTGGAATATTTATTTTTTTTTACTTTTTAATCTGGGCAGTGCGATGTTCTTATCTTCCTAGTTAATAATTCTGTTGAATGCAAATAGAGGTGTGACCTTAGCCAGATAACCTCCACATGACAATTGGAAGGCAATTGAATGTCTTATTTGCACTCGCTGTGCAAACAATAGCTGGCTAATTTAAGACACATATAACTGTTGGGAAACTATATAATCCCCAAGGAACATGTGCAGACAGCCAGTCATTTGCCTTCTTTTAGAGCAGTGGTTCTCAACCTGTGGGGTCGATCGACCATTTCATGGGGGTCGCCAAGCAAGGCTGTCCGCCATTTTTTTTGTCCACCATTTTTTCCCCTTTTCCGGCGGGTGCCTTACCTCCCTTGGGCTGGGCCAGCTGGTGGTCAGCCTGCTCCGTCTCTGCCGCTTGCCAGCTAACGCCTCGGCCGGCGCAGGGGGCGGAACCACGCATGTGCGGCGCTCCTGGGCAGGGAAAATCCTCGACCGGTTGGGTAGTCCTCGACTTACGACAGGTTTAGTCCTCGACTTACAACCGGTTTAGTCCTCGACGTACGACCGGTTGGGGTCGCGGCATTAAAAAGGTTGAGAACCACTGTTTTAGAGAGTCGTTGAGACCACTTGGTCTCAACTTGGAGGTTTATCTGTGTCCTCAGGATCACCCGGGTGGTGCAAATGGGTGTGGAGCCTTCCTGGAACTGCTGAAAGGACTGTGTTGTAGAGAGGAGATAGATGATGTCGTATGCCTGATACAGGTAAACCTCCAAGTGGCCTCAACGACTTTCTAAAAGGAGGCAAATGACCAGCTGTCTGCAAGGAGTATAAATCCTTCCGCTCCCCACCATCCAGTCAGAGCTGAAGAAGCTTCTGGGATGAGAAGCGAAAGGTCTTCAAACAAAAACAAGAAAGTCCAGTTGAAAAAGCACCACTGAGGACACAGATAAACCTCCCAGTGGCCTCAATGACTCTCTAAGAGGATGCAAATGACCAGATGACTGCAAAGAATATAAATCCTTCCATCCCCCACCATCCAGTCAGAGCTGAAGAAGCTTCTGGGATGAGAAGGGAAAAGTCTTCAAAGAAAAACAAGAAAGTCCAGTTGCCTCTTGAAAACAGCATCTTTGGGACAACCACGACTTGGATGACGGAGACTCTCCGTAGACATTTCCTGTCTCTTGTTTTCTTCCCATGTAGGCCTTAGAAAACTTCCTTTTATTTTTAAATAAAACCCACCGTGATGATGATGATGATTCAAAAAGCACTCTCTTAACCTCGAATCTGACTTAATTCGATCTTGTGTGTTTGACAGGAAGATAAAGCCCAAATTAAGGCAGCGAAGCATACCCGTTGAAGATAGGCTAAAGCAGGGGTCCCCAACCCCCAGTCCATGGACCGGTACCGGGCCACGGCACGCCAGCAACCGGTCCGCACAAACAAGAAAAGCCCCATCCGTGGGATGCAGGCAGCACACAAAACCACGCACCCTCCGGTCCGCGGAAAAACCTCTCTCCACGGAACCAGTCCCTGGTGCTCCAAAGATTGGGGACCTCTGGGCTAAAGCATGAAATATCAACATTTTTATGTCGCGCATTTTAAAACGAATCGTTTTGGGATGGCAAAATTAGGCAATGTTTTTTAAAGCTTTGCAGTATAGTAAATTTAAATCCACGAGTGGGGGTGGGGAGAACATTATTATTATTATTATTATTAATAATAATAATAATAACAACAATAATAATAACAATAATAATAATAATAATAAAGTTGGAAGGGACCTTGGAGGTCATCTAGTCCAACCCCCCGCTCAGGCAGGAAACCCAACACCATTTCGGACAAATGGCTGTCCAGTCTCTTCTTAAAAACTTCCAGTGTTGGAGCATTCACCGCTTCTGGAGGCAGGTTGTTCCACTAGTTGATTAGTTGATTTGAACCACGTGGCTGCTTTGGAATAAATTTTGCCCCATAATGAGACGTCCTATTCATCATTCCCTTTTCCAGGCTGCGAATTAGAATTGCCGCCGATGCCTTCGGCTGCTAAATTCAGGCTTTATGGAGCAAGTATTTGAATTCTGCTTTTGTTAAAATCTTAATTTGCATGATCGGTTTTTACGGCTCTTTGGGTGGTCTTGATTTATATCCTCCGGAGGGATTTTGCCCGTGGCGGCCACCCGCAGGTCTGGGAGACGACAGAAAATGTTGGAAGTCAGCCATCTGACCTTGAGCGCCGGCTTGGCCATGATTGAATGGTCCTTGTGTTGTGGCGATGACCTCACGGGTCCCAGACCCTGGCAGCCTTCTCTGCAGATGTCCACAAATAGCGAACGCTCAACTATTACACATCAACTATCTCCTTCCGAGGTTTACCACCAACTCGTTGCAGCGAAGTCATTATTTTCGTGACTTCTGCCTTCCCTCTCAAGATGGAGATGCGTGCAGAATACTAAATGCAATTTAGAAAGAGACAAGAACCGCCTGGAAAGAGAAGGAGGTTTTTTTTTTAGGAGGCTGGATCACAGCGAGGCTGCCCTAAGTGAGCTTCAGAAATACTCTAAGGGGTTCATTTTAAGGAAGAACACTTACTGCTTTTCTTTTCATTTTGTAGAATTAAGCGCAACTAGTCCTCGATTTGCAAACATCCATTCAGTGACTGTTGAAAGCAGCGGTCTTCAAACTTGGCCCTTTGATGACTTGTGGGCTTCAACTCCCAGAATTCCTCAGCCAGGCAGGCTGGCTGAGGAATTCTGGGAGTTGAAGTCCACAAGTCATAACAGGGCCAAGTTTGAAGACCCCTGTTATAGACTGTAAGAGGAGTGGACTTCAACTCCCAGAATTCCTCAGCCAGCGTATCTGGCTGAGGAATTCTGGGAGTTGAAGTCCACAAGTCATAACAGGGCCAAGTTTGAAGACCCCTGATATAGACTTTAAGAGGAGTGGACTTCAACTCCCAGAATTCCTCAGCCAGCGTGTCTGGCTCAGGAATTCTGGGAGTTGAAGTCCACGAGTCATAAAAGGGCCAAGTTTGAAGACCCCTGACTTAGATCATAACCAATTTTTAGGAAGGGAAGAAGGAGAAGGGGGGGAACGTGTTGCATGGTCCTGTCACAACTCGGCAAAGCCACCCGAAGGCCCAATCGCCACCTAGATTCTGCAAAGAAACCTCCCTGACCGAAATTACGACAACTCATAACAGGCCAGCTGTGTCTTGGGGAGCACAAAAGCTTTTGCTTTCCAAGGCTGGCTGAAAAAATTGCATCAGAGCTGGCCTGGGTTGACCTCGCTCTTAATCTTGAAAAGAATGCCATCCTCCGTGACTGGAATCGACATTTGTAAAACAAAACAAAAAAATTACATGTCTCCCATCTCAATAGGAGAGGACATTTGCAGCGCGGGGGGGGGGGGGTTGGAACCGTGGGGNAGGAGGAGGAGGAGGAGGAGGAGGAGGAGAAGGAGAAGAAGAAGAAGAAGAAGAAGAAGAAGAAGAAGAAGAAGAAGAAGAAGAAGAAGAAGAAGAAGAAGAAGAAGAAGAAGAAGAAGAAGAAGAAGAAGAAGAAGAAGAAGAAGAAGAAGAAGAAGAAGAAGAAGAAGAAGAAGAAGAAGAAGAAGAAGAAGAAGAACAAAAACGGGTCCTTGGTACTCACTGAGCTTAGTTGTTTTCTTGCAAACATTTCACTATTCAACTAGATAACATCATCAGTGCTACAAGGGAGTGAGGTTTGCAGGGAGGAGGAGGAGAAGGAGGAGGAGAAGAGGAAGAGGAAGAAGGAGAAGAGGAAGAGGAAGAGGAAGAAGGAGAAGTGCTAGAAGGGAGTGAGGTTTGCAGGGAGGAGGAGGAGGAGGAGGAGAAGGAGGAGAAGGTGTGTGTGAGAGATCCTTGGTGCTCTCTGAGCTTGATTTTCTTGCAGACGTCTCATTACCCAACTAGGTAACACCATCAGCGCTAGATGTGAGTGGGGTTTGCTCCCTTTTTACATACAAGAGCTTGCTCTATTATGTAATAATAATAATAATAATAGTAGTAGTAGTAGTTATAGTAGTAGTAATAGCAGCAGTAGTAATACTAATACTACTAATACTACTAATACTACTACTACTACTACTAATAATAATAATAATAATAATAATAATAATAATAAAAGTTGGAAGGGACCTTGGAGGTCATCTAGTCCAACCCCCTGCTCAGGCAGGAAACCCTGTCCCATTTCTGTGTGGATGGGAATGTTCTGGAAGGCTCCTTAAGACTGTTGTTTACTTCTTGATTGTTGCTCTAGCGTTAATCTTGGTGCTAATCTCTGCTTTGCTGGGTGTGGGTTCTTGGCCAGGAGGTGTGTTTGCTCTTTGTGTGTTGTTTCCTTTCCAAGCTGTCTGATTGTCTCCTTTGAATGGGATGTAGGAAACCACCCGGGGCAGAGAGCACTAAGGACCCCACCCACCTGCGTGGGCCTCCTTCGAGAGGAAACTCTCTCGTTGTGGTTTTGTCACCTTCAAGGCGCTCGACAACCTTGGACGATCCCAACCGCAGGGGCAAAACGGGCACCAGGCGAAAGGCAAAAGTCAGCGGCATCAAGACTGGCACACTCGGGAAATTGTGCGGTTGTGTATCGGCTGAGCCTCATCAGCTGCGGCGCACGAGGCGTCTGCGAACCCTGGCACAAATTACGGAGGTTACGCAAAAACAGATTTTCTGCCTGAAAGAAGTGGAGGCGTCGAAAAATAGGCCACGTGTTTTAAAAAAAAAAAATAGGCTGTTGTTGACTTTCAGGATTGGGAAAAGAGTTATTTCGAGAAAACGCAGGGCAATTTTCTTCCTTTTTGGGAAAAAAAAGGAGCAACGGGCAGCGTTTTGAATGGTTTCTTGGCTACAGGATCAAATGTGCTTTACGTATCAGATTGTGCGCCAGATTAGGGGGAATAGGGAATGGGCTTCTATTTCTTTTTCTTTTTATTCCTTCTCTCCTTCCACTTCCTCTCCCTTCCTTCCTCTCCTCCTTCCTTCTTTCCTGCCTTCCCTTTTCTCTGCCCACCTGTCTCTCTCCCTTCCTTTTTTCTTTTTCTTTCGTGGCTTCCTTCTTTCTTTCCTCCCCTCCTTTCCTTTTTTTTTCTTCCTTCCCTACTGTAACTCTGCATGAATTCATGCCCACCTTCCTCCCCTCCCTTTATTTTTCTTTCCTTCCTTCTTCCTTCCTTTCTATCTTTCCTTTTCTTTCTTTTTCTTCCTACCTGCTTTCTTTCTTTCCTCCCCTCCTTCCTTCTTTTTTTCTTCCTTCCCTACTGTAACTCTGCATGAATTCATGCCCTTCCTTTCCTTTCTCTTTCTTTCTTTCTTTCTTTCTTTCTTTTTCTTTCCCTCCCTTCTTCCTTTTCTTTTTCTTCCTTCCTTCCTTCCTTTCTTCTTTCTCTCTTACATTCTTTCTTTCCGTCCTCGTCTTCCACCCTCCCTCCCTCTCTCTCTCTCTCTCGCACTTTCTTTCTTTCTCTTCCTTCTTCCTCCTTTCTTCGTTCCCTTCCTTTTTCCAAAAGAAGCAATGCTACGCAATTGTTTTTCACCTCCTGGCCAAAGATTTAATAGATTGCAGTAGATTTTTATCCTCTTTTGCCCTGTTCTCCTCATAGCTGGAAGGAAAAAAGAAGGGCAGAAGCCAGTTTTGGGTCCTTTTTATTCACTCTCAGCACTTGTTTTTAAGATTCCTAATAATAATAATAATAAAAAAGAATAAAATTGCGACATGCCAAACTTTTAAAGGACCTTGTGCAACTCACGCGGCCGTCTGTACGGTTTTGCCTGTTTGAATCCCGTCTCGATTATTTGCAGCAGATGCTAGAATGACTTTGTTCTGCTCACTGAGCCCAACTATTCTTATTTTATTTTTATTTTTATTTTTTTACATATCACACTCAACATTGGGGGGGGGACTCCCTAGAGAAGCTATTATGCAATGGTCATCTGCAACTGTTTTCATTAATTTAATGAAAGGTTTCCTACCCACCCCCTTCCTTTTAAAACCACATAAAAGGGCACGCTACTAAATCGCTTCCCCGGGGTCTCCCCAGGGGGGTGACTTGCGTCTAGTTCGCAGGTTCCCTTCCTATCAAAAGAAGCATTCAGACGCAAAGGGAAAAAACCAAAAATCTGAGCTTATATATTTATTTGGGAAATATGCTTTGTCCAGCCAGAGGGATTTAATCACTTAAGTGTCCCTGGATTGCAGCCCGAGGCATTTCAGGCAGATGTACAATGTGTGTTTTGTAAGCATCAAACACAGCAGCCACAGCCCATCCCGCACACGTCTGATTCCCAATCGTTTCCAGTCTCAAGTTGTCTCGAGATATAACAATAAAGTTGGAAGGGACCTTGGAGGTCATCAAGTCCAACCCCCTGCTCAGGCAGGTAACCCTATACCATTTCAGACAAATGGCTGTCCAGTCTCTTCTTAAAAACGTACCACTTTACAAGGCCTTGGTAAGGCCACACTTGGAATACTGCATCCAGTTTTGGTCACCACGATGTAAAAAAGATGTTGAGACTGTAGAAAGAGTGCAGAGAAGAGCAACAAAAATGATGAGGGGACTGGAGGCTAAAACATATAAGGAACGGTTGCTGGAATTGGGTACGTCTAGTTTAACGAAGAGAAGGACGAGGGGGGACAGGATAGCAGTCTTCCAGTATCTCAGGGGCTGCCCCAAAGAAGAGGGAGTCAAGCTATTCTCCAAAGTGCCTGAAGGCAGGACAAGAAGCAACGGATGGAAACTAATCAAGGAGAGAAGCAACCTGGAACTAAGGAGAAACTTCCTGACAGTTAGGACAATTAACCAGTGGAACAACCTGCCACCAGAAGCGGTGAATGCTCCAACACTGGAAGTTTTTAAGAAGAGACTGGACAGCCATTTGTCCGAAATGGTATAGGGTTTCCTGCCTGAGCAGGGGGTTGGACTAGATGACCTCCAAGGTCCCTTCCAACCTTCTTCTTCTTCTTCTTCTTCTTCTTCTTCTTCTTCTTCTTCTTCTTCTTCTTCTTCTTCTTCTTCTTCTTCTTCTTCTTCTTCTTCTTCTTCTTCTTCTTCTTCTTCTTTCTTCTTCTTCTTCTTGTTCTTCTTGTTATTGTTATTAATTATTATTATTATTATAAGTGTTGGAGCATTCACCGCTTCTGGAGGCAGGTTGTTCCACTGGTTAATTGTTCTAACTGTCAGGAAGTTTCTCCTTAGCTCTAAGTTGCTTCTCCCCTTGATGAGTTTCCATCCGTTGCTTCTTGTCCTGCCTTCAGGCACTTTGGAGGATAGCTTGACTCCCTCTTCTTTGGGGCAGCCCCTGAGATACTGGAAGGCTGCTATCCTGTCCCCCCTCGTCCTTCTCTTCATTAAACTGGACATCCCCAATTCCAGCAACCGTTCCTTGTACGTTTTAGCCTCCAGACCTCTGATCATCTTTGTGGCTCTTCTCTGCACTCTTTCCAGAGTCTCAGCATCTTTCCCAAATCACTCTGAGTCACCCTCCACTCAGCCTAGCAATTAACCATTGCAAAATCACTCGTGCCTTCTATGTCTACACAGCGAATGACATTTCGGGAATCGAAGGATTACCTGCTTGTACATAATGCACTTCCAAAGAAGCAGTCCTACAACTGCCAACGATCTTGAACCCTAAATATTTTTTTTAAAAAAAATCCCCTTCTTTTACTGCAGCTCGGTTGATTGGGTCCCCGCCAGAGATCCTATCCTTAAAAAAAAAAAAAAACCACAGTCTGGTCAGACCACAGACCTCTGCAGCTTCACCTGGGATGCACCCCTCAAAATCCAGACAAATGGTCGAGACAAAGAGAAGACAGACAATCGTGGTTTTCTTTCCGTGGGAGAGAAGAGGGAGACTCGAAAGAATAAGCAAGAATTGTGCCAGGCTGCCAGTTGGGCTCGACAGCCTCAAAGGATGCTGGCTTTTACAGGAGTGGCCAAAACGGTGGAAACCTTTTGGGAAAAGTGTACAGTAGAAATGCCACCTTTGGTTAAGTTTCCACCCATTTTTCCTCTAATTTCTTTATAACTTTATAAGCATTGTTCACTTGATAATACTATTTTACATCGCTTTCTGAGCGACCAGTCAACTCTTTGCACCGTCACTTTAATTTAATTACATTTTACAAGCTCACGAAATGAAAGAGCACAAAAAAAACCCCCAGCCAACTTGACAGCGATCACATAACACACTGACAAATGTCCTCCTCTCAGCTTCAATACGTGACATCGATCACCGGATCCGACTCTGATCTGATTGGCTTGTTGCCAAAACAAGGTGACACCCGATTGGCTCTCTAAACACTCGCGCTCATTGGCTACGATCGGAGGAAGGAAAGCTACCTGAGATCAACCTAAGCAAGTTGTGCTTCCCTTTTCTGGTTATTTGGCTGTAATGTTTCATAGAATACAGTACAGATAATTGAACAAACTTTGTTGCATGACGTTCTTGATTAAATTATCTTTCCGTTGATATATAACTTTATGGTACTACTCCAAAAAACAAAAGTGGTGTTATTAGCCATCCAACCTCAAAAATACACTTTTTCCCCAACAGGTTTCCACAATTTTGGGCACTATACTGTAACTCTACGATTCTGCAGCCAGGTTTTCACAATAATAATAATAATAATAATAATAATAATAATAATAATAATAATAATAATAATAATAATAATAATAATAGTAGTAGTAGTAGTAGTAGTAGTAGTAGTAGTAGTAATAATAATAATAAAGTTGGAAGGGACCTTGGAGGTCATCTAGTCCAACCCCCTGCTCAGGCAGGAAACCCTATACCATTTCAGACAAATGGCTGTCCAGTCTTTTCTTAAAAACCTCCAGTGTTGGAGCACTCTTAGCAGAATAACAGAACGATAAGAGTTGGAAGGGATCTTGGAGGTCATCTAGTCCAACCCTCTGCTCAGGCAGGAAGCCCTATACCATTTCAGACAAATGGCTATCCAGTTTCTTCATAATAATAATAATAATAATAAAGTTGGAAGGGACCTTGGAGGTCATCTAGTCCAACCCCCTGCTCAGGCAGGAAGCCCTATACCATTTCAGACAAATGGCTATCCAGTTTCTTCATAATAATAATAAAGTTGGAAGGGACCTTGGAGGTCATCTAGTCCAACCCCCTGCTCAGGCAGGAAACTCTATCCCATTTTGGACAAATGGCTGTCCAGCCTCTTCTTAAAACCTTCCAGTGTTGGAGCACTCACCGCTTCTGGAGGCAGGTTGTTCCACTGGTTAAAGGCAGGTTTAAATAGGCCTTCCTTTTTCCTTTGCAAAAACAACCAGCTTAACTAAGCCAGAGAGGATTATAAATTAAGCTCCAATCAGGCTGGTTTTCAAAGTCAAGCTGTCCCAAGCATCACGCGGAGACGGCCCCGAGGGGCTTTTTTTTTCTGCCTTGAAGACGTTTTGCTTCTCCTCCGGGAAGCTTTGGCGGTTCATCGTCCAGAACCAATGAAACTTCTTAGGAGGAGAAGTGAAACGTCTTCAAGGGGGGGGGAATGAAGGAAGCCCAGTGGCCTTTTGAAAAAACATCTTTGCGACAACCGGCCACCTGGAGGGCTTGAGAATCTCCACCGACGTCGCACGGAGGCTTCCAATCAAGGGCCAAAACGTTGAAGAGCTTCTCGTATGTTGAGGGGGGAAAGTTTCCAGAGAGAAAAAACTGGGCCCAGACTTAAGAGGTCCCTACGGACAGGGGTGGCGCTACATCTAGGATAATATAATTTGGGAAATTGCCCTTCCTTCTTTCTTTTTCTGGCAGATCTTTCATTAGCCAAACAGGTATCATCAAACATCGTCAGCGCTAGAAGTGAATGGAGTTTCAAGGGAGGAGGAGGAGGAGGAGGAGGAGGAGGAGGAGGGGGAAGACGACAACTGTGTGGCCCTTGGTGCTCTCTGAGCTTGGTACTTTTCCTGCAGACGTTTCATGTCCCAACTAGCTAACATCATCAGTGCTAGAAGGGAGGGGATTTGCAGGGGGAGGAGCAGGAGCAGGAGGAGCAGGAGGAATGTGGGGTCCTTGGTGCTCTCTGAGCTTGGTTTTCTTGCAGATGTAAAAAAGGGGTTGCTCCCTGTTTATATACACACACCCTTTTAGCACTGATGATGTTACCTAGTTGGGTAATGAAAGGTCTGCAAGAAAACAAGCAAGCTCAGAGAGCACCAAGGACCCCACAGTCCTCTCCTCCTCCTCCTCCTTTCCCTCCTCTCAATCCTCCTCTTCCTCCCTGCAAACCCCACTCCCTTCCAGCACTGATGATGTTACCCAGTTGGGTCATGAAACGTCTGTAAGAAAACCACCCAGCTCAGAGAGAACCAAGGATCCCTCCCTCCCTCCCTCCCTCTCTCTCTCTCTCTCTCTCTCTCTCTCTCTCTCTCTGCAGAAAAAAAGCACAAAATAAAATGTATGGGAAGAGTTAAGCATGCATGCAGGTCCATCAGGCATCTGGGGTTTACAGTATTTACACAATTTCGGAAGGCATTTTTAAACAATAAAGAAGTAAATTCCAGAGTCTGGTGGACTGGGCGGCGCAAAGCCAATTTAAACAATACAACAACAAACTTTCCAAAATTCCCAACCCATTTGAAAAAGCAGAAGCAAATTTGGAGACATGGAGAAAAAAAACCACAGCAAAACATTATTATAAAAAGTGGATGTGGTCAAAGCTGGGCCTATCTGACAAACAGCAGAACGAAAGAAATGCAAAGAGAAATAAAACGGCGTTAATCGGATAACGACGAGACAATAAAACAGGTCTGGGTGGCCTGGAAAGCTTTCTCGAGGGGCGAGTGATTCGCTGCAGCTTGGCAACTTTCCAGGAACGAAAATGTGGGTTAATGTTTCAGGAATTCCTTCCTCGCCGGAGCAAAGTCTCTTTGGATGGCCCCATCAACAGATGCCTCTCAATGGGAGCAATTATTTCACTGAAATATCTTTTTAACTTTTCAAACATGATTGAGTTTGACATGCTCGCAGTTTCATCATTTTTTTTTTCTGCTTCACACCACCCAGGATCACAGCTTGTGAGATGGGCAGCCGTATAAATTTGATTGATAGATAGGATAGAATAAGATAGATGGAAGGATAGGATAGGATAGGATAGGATAGGATAGGATAGGATAGGGATAAGGATAGGATATACTGTAGGATAGGATAGGATAGGGATAGGGATAGGGATAAGGATAAGATAGGGATAGGATAGGATAGAATATACTATAGGATAGGATAGATAGGATAGGGATAGGATAGGGATAGGATAAGGATAGGATAAGGATAGGATAGGGATAGGATAGAATATACTGTAGGATAGGATAGAATATACTGTAGGATAGGATAGATAGGATAGGGATAGGATAAGGATAGGATAGGGTAGAATATACTGTAGGATAGGATAGGATAGGGATAGGATAGGCCCTATCCTATCCCTATCCTATCTATCCTATCCTACAGTATATTCTACCCTATCCTATCCTATCCTTATCCTTATCCTATCCCTATCCGATAGGGATAGGATAAGGATAAGGATAAGGATAAGGATAGGATAGGATAGGATAGGATAAGAGGTAGTCCCCAACTTACAATCATTTTGTTCAGGGACTGTGCGAAGTTACAGCAGCACTGGAAAAAGTGACTTGTGTCCGGGACTTGCACTTCCGACAAGCAAAGTCAATGGGAAAAGCTGGATTCGCTTAACAACCACGTGGTTCCCTTAACAACTGCAGCGACCTGCTTAACAACCCATGGGAAAAATGATTGTAAAATAAAGCGCAACTCACTTAACAACCAACTTGCTTTGGCAATGGAAATTTTGGGCCCCGATTGCGGTCATAAGTCAAGGACTATCTATAAATAGCTCGGGGGGGGAAGCAACCGACCGCCCATTTCAGAGGAATTTTTAAACTAAACCAATGTGGATCTTTGTTGGCAATACAGGTAGTCCTCGACTTACCACAATTCATTTAGTGACCGTTCGAAGTTTCAACAGCACCGGGGGAAAAAGCGTCCGTTCCTTGAATCCTTCAATCCGCCATTGAAAAGGTTCAATTTTTCATGGCAAGCTTTTTTTTTTCTTTTTTCTTTTAACTGTTAAAAACTGACCGTTGCATCCCCCAAACCAGGGCCCTTCAAACTTGGCCACTTTAAGACTTGTGGACTTCAACTCCCAGAATCCCTCAGCCAGCCCTTCAAACCTGGCCACTT
>NW_015391624.1:0-2998 GCF_001527695.2 Protobothrops mucrosquamatus | reverse complement strand
GTCCGTTCCTTGAATCCTTCAATCCGCCATTGAAAAGGTTCAATTTTTCATGGCAAGCTTTTTTTTTTCTTTTTTCTTTTAACTGTTAAAAACTGACCGTTGCATCCCCCAAACCAGGGCCCTTCAAACTTGGCCACTTTAAGACTTGTGGACTTCAACTCCCAGAATCCCTCAGCCAGCCCTTCAAACCTGGCCACTTTAAGACTTGTTTAGACTTCAACTCCCAGAATCCCTCAGCCAGCCCTTCAAACTTGGCCACTTTAAGACTTGTGGACTTCAACTCCCAGAATCCCTCAGCCAGCCCTTCAAACTTGGCTACTTTAAGACTTGTGGACTTCAACTCCCAGAATCCCTCAGCCAGTCCTTGAAACTTGGCCACTTTAAGGTTTGTTGGACTTCAGCTCCCAGAATCCCTCAGCCAGGCCTTCAAACTTGGCCACTTTTATAAGACTTGTGGACTTCAACTCCCAGAATCCCTCAGCCTGAGGGCTGGCTGAGGAATTCTGGGAGTTGAAGTCCACAAGTCTTAAAGTGGCCAAGTTTGAAGACTCCTGCGCCAAACGAACAGCTCAAGGAAAGATATTCCCTGTTCAATTTACCATCTTCCCTTTCACGGATGAATCACAGGTATTTGTCATTATTCACACACACAAAAAGACCACCTGGTTGCTCTTTTTTTTAAACCGCGTCGCCGATTTAAAAATAAACCGACCTCTGCAGGAAAGGTAAAGTCATTCCGTTCAAATAGTCGGTTCCAATTTTGCGAAGCTTCTGGGCAAACCTATTCTTTGCCTTGTGCTAATTAATCCAACCAGTCTCATCAAATCCTTGGATCCCTCTTCATCTCAGCAAGCCGACTCGAAAGGCCTGCAGGATCTGGCTGCGATCGGAACCACCCTATCATTTTGCTTCACCCTCCTAGTGTTTATCTCGAAAGTAAATGCCACACATTTGTTGACTCACACACTCGGTTTTTCAGCCAGCCAAGAAAATGATGCTCGCTGGATTATTCATCCCCATCCTTCATCTCAAACTCATCGGCCTGCGTTCGGCTGCAACCACGCCAATGGAGACAAGGAGGTGGAATCTTCCCCCGTCGTTGCCAACTTAGGCTATTATTTATTTTATTTTATTTTATTTTATTTTATTTTATTTTATTATTTTATTTTATTTTATTTTATTTTATTTTATTATTTTATTATTTTATTTTATTTTATTTTATTTTATTTATTTATTTGCCTTTTATTGTTTCTACAAATAAAACCAAGGCGGGGAAGAACGCATCTCTCTCCTCCTGTTTTCCCCACAACAACAATCCTCGTGGACTGGATTGTGTTGAGAGAAAAGAATTGGCCCAAGGTCACCCGGCCGGTTTTCCTGCTGAAGGCGGGACTAGAACTCGCCGTCTCCTGGTGATTGGCCCAAAGTCACATAACTGGCTTTTATGGCTAAGGCGGGACTAGAACTCACCGTCTCCTGGTGATTGGCCCAGTCACCCAGTTGGCTTTCATGGCTAAGGCGGGACTAGAACTCACCGTCTCCTGGTGATTGGCCCAAAGTCAACCAGCTGGCTTTCATCCCTAAGGCGGGACTAGAACTCGCCATCTCCTGGTGATTGGCCCAAAGTCACCCAGCTGGCTTTCATGACTAAGGCAGGACTAGAACTCTCAGTTTCCTGGTGATTGGCCCAAAGTCACCCAGCTGGCTTTTATGGCTAAGGCGGGACTAGAACAGAATCAAAAGCCACTCGTCTGATTTCCATCCTTGTCACCTTTGTGCACCCTTCCCAAAGAGCTCAGCGGCAGGTCCTTCTCGCCCACGGCCCCTTCTAGTCCACCAACCTCACTGAGCCAGTCAAACACGCTGTGAAGCTGAAGGCCCAAACCTCAATGAGGAGACGGCGCTTAGCCTCCCATTATCAAACAGCAAACCAGCAAACAGGCAGTCACAGCATCATCAGGTCTTTTGACTTCTTCAGCGTGGCCTCCGGGTCTCACCAGGCGCAGGTCAATCAGAGCCCCAGGGGGATTGTGGGAAGGGCAGAGCAATTCACGCGCAGCTAGATAGCCGCTCAAGGAACCAGCTCCTTCCCGGATGCTGGCAGTCATTACCAGCAAGGTCAGGGAGCAAACAGACTCCGTTCTGCCTTGGTTTGGGGTAAAGAGGCTTGACTCTGCTCTGAGCAGGACCAATGCAGTTTCACCAGTTTCCCGGCTCTGACAAACCCGGTCCTGCCATTACTACACTCTCAGCTGAATCCTCCATCTGATGAGATTCACTGTGAAACCCTGGCCGGTTAATAGACGTTGCAACATTGATTGACAATCCCCATTTCACCTCTGAACACCGGCCCAGACTGATGTGTGTCTCTATTTTTTTTTATGTTTTTTTTTTAAAGACTGCAGTCTGGGCAAAAAAAAGTGCTTCTTGGCAGACTCTGGCCCTGTAATCCCCGATCTTCTGGGAGAGCAGCCACACACGGTAATGGAGCCTAATGAATAGGGGTGCCAGCCTCTCCGTGGTTCTTCTTCCAAGCCTCACGTAGTCGGGGGAAATGAATTATACTAGCCACGCCATCCTGGGCAACTTGGTTGGCCCGGCTGAGGTTTAATTATAAGAATTATCTAGGCAAGAAGAGTGGCATGGTGAATTTTGCCCACTGCCCTCCGTCAATGGCCTTACATCCAGAGGTTGCAATACAGGTAATCAATAAAGGAGAAGGTTTTTTAGCTCCAGGTTGAAATGGTGCTCTCTCTCTGAACTTGTGTTCTTACACACGTTTCGTGACCCAAACTAGGTAACATCATCAGTGCTAGTAAGGGGTCAGCAAACCCCACTCCTTTCTAGCACTGAGGATGTTAGCTAGTTGGGTAATGAAAGGTCTGCAAGAAAACAAGCAAGCTCAGAGAGCACCAAGGACCCCACAGTCCTCCTCCTCCTTCTAACAGCAAACCTTGCTCCCTTCTAGCACTGATGATGTAACCTAGTTGGGTAATGA
>NW_015391623.1:21741-24007 GCF_001527695.2 Protobothrops mucrosquamatus | reverse complement strand
CAGCCAGCTGGGCCAATGGTCCCGCAGCTGGAGATCGCAGGGGCTGCTCTCTCTCAGGGCCGTGGCTTGCGGGAAGGCTGGCCTGCTCAGCAGAGGCTCTGGCTGGCTGCTCCCAGCGGGGATTCCAGGCTTCCCTGTGCGGTTCCCCGACCACGTGTACCTCGGACGGGGCCAGCCAGGGAAAGGGACTTCCTGGCCGCGCTTCTCCCAGAGGGTGGGGCGCCTGGGCACAGGGCCAATCAGGAGCCCTGCGAGGGGGCAAATCCGCATGAGAGAGAAAGAGAGAGAGAGAAGCACAAGTGCCTCTCTCTGTCTCTCTCTACAAATGGCGGAGGACGCTCGGAGCTGCAGGGGAAGGCTCAAAAGTGTCCCCAAAACATCTTGCTCCATCGCCCCCCTATCGCCCCCTTTTCATTCCATCGCCCCCATGCCGCCCCTTTTCATTCCATCGCCCCCCTGAAAAATGAAATCGCCCCCTGGGGGGCGGTACCGCCCAGGTTAAGAACCACTGTTGTAGATGACTCTGTTTTGTTTTCTTCTGGAGCGGCTTTACTTCTTGCCTGCGCAATAAAGACACAGTGATTTCTGGATCACTTTGTGTCCTTTGCAGTCGATAGGATGGCTTGTGCTTCAGGGAGAGAGAAAAAATGAAGGAAGTCAACACCTCCTTTTGCATGGGGGGGCGTGTTTCTTCCCTCTTCCCCTCGGCTCTCTCCTCCCCCCACTTGAAGCTCAGCAGGCATGAGGAGAAGCAGTCAAAGAGGAAGGAAGGATTGCAAGCCCCCCACTGCACAAAGAGCCCCTGGTGCCCCTCCCCCCACTTCTCCCCTAGGGTTCCCCTCTGCCTCCAGCTCATCCTGGCGAAGGAGCCTTTTTTGCCTGGATAGCCCCAGCTGCCCTTTTCCTTCTCCCCCTCCCCTCCAGTCCTTCCTGGAGAGAAATCCCCCATTTCTCCAGGGTGCCCCAATTCCTGCTCTGGGCTCCTTCCCTGTTTCTCTCTCCTGCCTCGGAGCTGATGGGCCAGAGAGGCTGAGCTGAGCCGGATCTTCCCCTGAAGAGCAATCCATCAGAGGTAGCCCAGGATCCCCACACGACCACCTTGGAAACAGTCTGAGGATTAATTCCCCACCTCCAACGATCCTGCTGGTCTTGGTTCTCAGGTATCCCTGAAGCCCAGAGTATTGTGCCTTAAAGAGCAGCAAGAATCGGCAACAATCACACTCACCCCTGATGTTTGCTGCAACAACAGTGATTGCATCTCATCTTCTGTATCTTGCACAGGGGAGTCAGATTATGGCAGCTTGTCGCTTCCAGATAGAAATTATTTCTGTGTCTCTTCCATCGGCCTGAGAGATGGCAAAAAGAGAAGACAGTTTGTTTATTGGGGGGGGCAGCAACTCCTGCCTCAGATGGAGAAGGATTTATTCTGAAGACCTCCATAGGGACCTGCACTGGACCTCCATCAATGATGCTAAATCTCTTGGAATCCTATTGTGGGCACGATGGTGTTTCCCCACATATTCTGGGCTCAGAAGTTCTTAATTCAGCTGTCACAGCTTTTGTGACCTAATCTTAAGCTAGCCAGATCTAAGAACCAGCAACCTTTGGGCTGATCTTGAAAGGCTAAACTGGGTCTGGCTGGGCCAGACAATCACAAGTCAATCGGAACAGAGACCCGTCCTGGAAGAAGGAAGTGGCAAAGCACTTCCAAATCCTGGCTGAGAAAATGACAAGGAAGTGCTGAGATGCACATGGTGGAACTCAATGGAGGAGACACGTCCTGCCTCCTTCCTCCCTCTTGTGTCTCCTGCTCTGAGCAGGAGCAGAAGAAGAAGCAGGAGCTTCCCCCGCTGGACCAGCAAACGGGCTGCACAAACAAGCAAAGCTCCATCCATGGGATGCCGGCAGTATTGAAAACCACACCCCCTCTGGTCCACGGATAAACCTTTCTTCATGGCACCGGTCCCTGGTGCCCAAAAGGTTGGGGATCTCTGATTTCAGGGACTTTTCCTGGACTCCTGAGCTGCTGATATTTGCTCCTCTGAAGCAAGTCCATTGAGGCCATAGAGATGGTTCCGCCCCAGGCGCCTGATGGACCCGGAGAGGTTCCTGACGGAGCTTGGGCCATATCCTGAGGACCTAGTTCACGATTCGGTTGACAATCTGGCGGCGGCCTGGGAGACGGCCGCTGCCGCAGCATTGGACCGAGTCGTGCCTTTGCGGCCTCTGACCCGGCGCAGATCTCAATTGGCTCCCTGGTTTACCG
>NW_015391623.1:7935-19246 GCF_001527695.2 Protobothrops mucrosquamatus | reverse complement strand
GGACTATATTCCCTGCTCTCCACCTGAAAACATGGTGCAGAAGAAAATTACTGCCCTCCCCCCAACACACACTATTTCAAACATTGGTGAAAAATCCACTTCTCCATGTCACAATCCCATGAGCCTCTCACCTGTTTCCTCCTCCAAAGCCAAGACCAGGGGCTCTTGCAAGCCCTGGTGCTCTAGGCGACACCGATAATGGTCCCTCTCCTTCGGGTCGATATCAATGCTGAGCCAGACATAATAGGTCCCATCCGAGTTGGGGGCCACGTTCCTAGGGAGGGTCCCGTACTTGCAGACCTCTCCGTCCCTGGTCCAGGTGGCCTGGATCTCCCTGGGGTAGAAGCCAAAGGCCTGGCAGATGAGGACCTCCAGGTGGTCATCCACCTCCTTGAGGGTCACCTTCCCCACTGGGGGCTCTGCAGAAACAGCAACAACACAATTCCCTGGATTTCCAGAGTTTTTGGCAAGGTGATTTAAATAGCAAGACTTCCTTGGACCATCCTCTCCCTCCGCTCCCTCTCCTTGCCTCAACCTGTGGGAGCCCCTAAAATGGGGCATTGGGGTTCTTTACATTACGTTTTGAAAGGGATACATAGAATTTGGGGTAATGTTTCCACATTGGCCAACGTATTCCCCAATTTGTTGGACTGATTCAATTTTAAGCCCCCAAATCGAATTTGTTCAAGTTGTTCAGATGGAAATCAGGAACAGGCAGATCATTTCCTTCCAACCCAAACATTCGTTTCTTCTGCTTTGCAAGACTTTCCTGGGGAAATAGAATGAGAATGAATTTCTTGCTCAGTTTTTTTTTAAAAAGTACTTATTTTGGGGGGCACTGAAGATTATTTTTCTTCTGTAACGTGATGTCGGATACTTCCTGATCTTTTTCCACCAATATTTTAAAAGATGGCTTGGCTGTTTAGGAGAGAAACCATATGGGGAGGGGGGAGCACACAGAAACATGCTCAGTGAAGACCCTCTTTGCCACTCACCGATCCTCCGCAGAGTCTTGTTCCTGTAGGACAGGTATCTCTGCAGCCACTCAATACAGGGCTCCTCCAGGAAGTCTTTGTTTCCCTCAGACCATCCTGAGTCATCCTCCCACTCCTCCTTGAGCTTCTGGGCCTGGGGCTGAGCTGCCACCCATCTGAGGGTCTCCTTGTCGAAGCTGATGAAGTCCATCCCATCGTAGCCATAGTGCAAAAACCCTCCTTTGCTCCCGTCTTGCGAGATCCTTGAGCCCAAAACCACCTGCCAGGTGTGAAGCCCTGAAGGAGAGGCAGAGGGGGTGGGTGTGGATGAAAAGGGTCCAGGATTCCTCTCCCTAGACAGCCTCAGAGTCTCTCCCCCTTCCCAGAGATCAGATTTCTCCTTCCCCTCTTTATCACACAAGGAGAAACATCTTTTACTTCAATTAATCCTGTTTGTTTGTTTGTCAGGCCATGAAGAATTTCTAAGTGAGGGAGAAAACCTTGTGTGTGTGTGTGTGTGTGTGTGAAGTCCCCTGCAACCATTGGAGGCCAAAGGTGGCACTGCCCCTGCTCACCTCCAGCACGGTGGCCCAGTTTTGATAACTTCTGCAGGTCAGCCCTGAAGACCCATTTAGGGGCCAGAAAGTTCTCCTTGTCCACCTCCTCCATCCAGGGCACCAGAGGCTCCATCTTCCAGGTGAGGCTGTCATAGCGATTGATGGGCTGACCGTCCAGGTAGCCCCTAATGGAGAACTGGGGCAGCCCCTGGCTGGGCTCTGGCAGATGCAGGTAGAAGTAGCTCAGGGAGTGTGAGGGAGACCTTGGAGAGGGAGAAGAGAAGAATGGGGGGGGGGGTTTCTTCACTTCATCCCCTCCAACATCTTATTGTCACACAGCAGCCCCCCCCAACCAGTGGGTCACCCCATCTGGCTAAGATACTCCTGCACCCCCTCTGGGCCCTCCAGGTTCCCAGACTGCTGTTTGTAGGCCTGACCTCCATGGGGACCCCAGACCACACTTGGGAAGAGCCAGGGAGGCCCTGTTTGCATGGAAGTTGACAAGCAAGTGGAAGACCTGGCCGCTCCCCATAGAAGAAACCTTTCTAAGCAAGGACAAAGGTTGCTGATCAAGGTGGAGCTGGATAGCAGGACCTGGTCCATTGCCCAGGCAGGTCGAGGAAGTAAGATAACACGGAGGGCTAAAGTTTGAAATTTCTCTGTTCACTTTTACTCTCTGCTCTCTACAAGGGGAGCTGATTACAAATCCGTCACTAAAGATTTGCAACGAGGCTGGCTGAAGCGCGAGAGAAGGAAGATTCTTTTTCCTTGTGGGAAAAGGAGTTTGGGATTGAGGGAGGGCAATGGCGGAGAGAAAGACCCAGCCCAGGATAGGCGCCCCCTCCCCGTCGCACACTCACCGCACAAAGCCCCGGGCACGAAGGACTCCAACGCAACTCCCAGGAGCAAAAGGGGCGCCCGGGGCAGCGGCATCTCCCTCCAACCAGGCGCCCCCGTCCGCTCGGGAAAAAGCCGCTCAGGTGCCGCACTCGGTACTGGTCCCGTCCTGATCCGCCAAGAAAAGTCCAACTCTGTCAAAATTCTCCGGATCCACGAAGAAGAGAGAAAAGGGCGCTGCTCCCCTGCAGTCTTTCCGGGGTCCTGGAGGGAGGGAGGGAGGGAGGGAGGGAGGGAGGGAGGGAAGGGTCCCAGGGAGAGGCTGCCCACAACCGGGCTTCGTTTGCGCTCAAACGTCCTGGTTTCCCCGGTTGTGTGAAAGCAGCCACTGCGGTATCTGCCTTCGCTCATTCTTCTCGTAAGGCCCTCCGATCGATCTTCTCCCTCGCCCCAAAGGGCTTTGGGGGACCTTTCGGCAGAAGGCGGAGGTCGACGATCTGAAGGGGATGGGCGCGTGTTTGGGCAGCCTCAGGCTCGGCACCCCGCTCCCTTCCGCCGGGAGCCCCGGGAGACGCGCCAAGGAGCCGCGCTTCGCCCTCACGCAGCCCCCGGCTGGAATGCTCCGACCGCAGGAGCGAGAGACGCTCCGCAGACAACGAACCTTTGCACCTGCAACCGGGTCAGCCTTCGCTCCGCCCACGAGAGCGCCGCTCTCCACCCTCGCCCCGCCCCTTCGGCCCCCCTCCCGCCCCCTCCGAGCTCCGCTGCAGTTCTCCGCCCGTCCGAAGTCCGCGGGGCCCGCGAGGGAAAGAGAGAGAAAGCGACCGCCCGAAGGAGCTCTCCAGCCGAGTTTTGTGCGCAAACCACCCGGCTGCGCCTGTTGTGTGAAGGCAGTCCCCGCGATGCCCGTTAACCCTGGTCGATGGTCCTTGTGAAGCCCCTGCGAGCGAGCCCCTCCTCCCGGGCCTTCTGCCCGTCTTTCCCTCAGGATCTGGTTTGGCTTCCAATTGAGGCGCTTTCGTCCACTTCGGAGAGTTTATTAAAGGGAGGGGATTCTACCAGGGGATAGCCAGAATCTTCATTAAAGAGACCGCCTTGGTTGATGGGACCAGGAGTTTCCACGCGTCCCTCCCTTCGTCTGCCTTTCCTTCTGGTTGGATCCTTTCCCCTTTCCCCTTTCCCATCCCTTTCTTGCCCGTGTCCGTTTCGCCTTCTCCTTCCTACTTCTCGCCCTTTCCCATCCGCTTCCCTTTCCCCTTCTCCTTTCCTCTTCCCCTTGCTCTTCCTCTTCCCTTCCCTTCTTAGTGGTTTCTGTTCTTTCCTCTCCCCTCTTCTTTTCCTTTCCTGCTTCCCTTCTCAGTTCAGTTTCTCCTTTCCTTTTATTGCCCTAAAGCCGGGCTGGGAGACACTTGCCTGGGTTACTCCCACCCCCTAAACACACACACACACACACACACACACACACACACAGGTGCGCGTCTAGCAGTTTCTCCCTGAATTAAATCGCAGAGAGTCTCTATATGACCAAACCGCCGTAGCCAGATATTTTCCAAGCCTGGGATTTAGTCTCTTAAATGGAGCTCACGGAGGCTGGAGCCTCAGCTGTGATTGAATCTCATCTTCTGTGCCATAAATCGGGGGAGAAGGAACCATTTCCTGAGAAACGTGATCAGGGGAAGTTGTCCCTGTTGGATGGGAATGTTTCCTGCCTGAGAGAAGGCAAAAAGGAGAGATAGCTAGTTTATTTCCTGCCTGGGATAGAGAAGGACTCATGCTGAAGACCTCCAGGAAGCTCAGATGGCTGTATACTGGCTGTATACACACACACACACACACACACACACACACAAACACAAAGAGAAAGAGACAGAGACAGAGACAGAGGGGGAGGAGAGAAAGAGAGAGAAAGAGAGAGAGAGAGAGACAGAGAGAGGGGGGAGGAAGAGAAAGAGAGAGACAGAGACAGAGAGAGGGGGGAGGGAGAGAAAGAGAGAGACAGAGACAGAGACAGAGAGAGGGGGAGGGAGAGAAAGAGAGAGAAAGAAAGAAAGACAGAGACAGAGAGAGAGGGGGAAAGGGAGAGAAAGAAAGAGACAGAGAGAGACAGAGAGAGACAGAGAGACAAAGAGGGGGGAGGGAGAGAAAGAGAGAGAAAGAGAGAGAGAGACAGAAAGAGACAGAGAGAGGGGAGAGGGAGAGAAAGAGACAGAGACAGAGAGGTGGTTAGGAAAAGAAAGAGAAAGAGAGAGAAAGAGAGGCAGAGAGACACAGAGAGACAGACAGGGAGAGGGGGGAGGGAGAGAAAGAGAGAGAAAGAGAGACAGAGAGAGGGGGGAGGGAGAGAAAGAGAGAGAAAGAGAGAGAGAGAGGGGGGGAGAGAAAGAGAGAGAGAGACAGAAAGAGGGGGGAGGGAGAAAAAGAGAAAGAGAGAGAAAGAGAGAGAGAGAGAGAGAGAAGAGGAGGGAGAGAAAGTGAGAGAAAGAGAGAGAGACAGAGACAGAGAGAGGGGGGAGGGAGATGGAAGAGAGAGAAAGACAGAGAGAGGGGGGAGGGAGAGAAAGACAGAGAAAGACAGAGAGAGAAGGGGGAGAAAAAGAGAGAGAAAGAGAGATAGACAGAGAAAAAGGGGGGAGGGAGAGAAAGAGAGAGAAAGAGGGAGAAAGACACAGAGAGAGACACAGACAGAGGGGGAGGGGGAGAAAGAAAGAGAAAGAGAGAGAGACAGAGACAGAGAAAGGGGGAGGGAGAGAAAGACAGTGAAAGAGAGAGAGAGGGGGAGGGAGAGAAAGAGAGAGAGAGACAGAGAGAGACAGAGAGAGAAGGAGGGAGGAAGAGAAAGAGAGAGACACAGAGAGAAAGAAATAGTGAGAGAGTAAGAGAGAAAGAGAGAAGAGAGGGAGGGAGAGAAAGAGAGAGACAGAGACAGAGAGGGAGGAGGGAGAGAAAGAGAGACAGAAAGAGACAGAGAGAAGGGGAGGGAGAGAAAGAGAGAGAAAGAGAGACAGAGAGAGACAGAGGGGGAGGGAGAAAAAGAGAGAGAGACAGAGACAGAGAGGGGGAGGGAGAGGGAGAGAAAGAGAGAAAGAGAGAGAGACAGAGACAGAGAAAAAGGGGGGAGGGAGAGAAAGAGAGAGAAAGAAAGAGAGAGTGACAGAGGCAAAGTGGGAGGGAGAGAAAGAGGGAGAAAGACAGAGAGAGAGACAGAGACAGAGGGGGAGGGAGAGAAAGAGAGAGACAGAGAGAGGGGGGAGGGAGAGAAAGAGAGGGAGACAGAGACAGAGAGAGGGGGGAGTGAGAGAAAGAGAGAGACAGAGACAGAGAGAGATTGAGACAAAGAGAGAGGGGGGATGGAGAGAAAGAGAGAGAAAGAGAGAGACAGAGACAGAGAGGGGGAGGAAGAGAAAGAGAGAGAGAGAAAGAGAGAGAGAGAGACAGAGAGAGAATGATTCACACACAGCAAAGCAGACAGAGAGAAGCAGGCAGGATCTGGCCAAAACACCAGGCGCCTTTGACCATCAGAACAAAAGCGAAAAAGGCGAGTTGAAGCCCTGCCTACAATCTTGGAAAAGGCTCAGACTGGGGAGGGGGTTCCCTTGCAGGTGCAGCTTTGGAGGGGGAAGGTAGTTCCTCCCTGCCCCTATTTTCACCCCAAAGAAAAGCTGCTCCGTGGCAGGTTTCCCAGCTCTATTGGCAACTCTATTGGCAGCTCTTTTGGCAGCCGAGGACAGGTTGAGCTCTGAAGGTTCCTCAGTGCTGGAAAATTCTTTCAAAAATAATACAGGTTGTCCTCGAGTTACGACCACAACTGAGCCCAAAATTAATGTTGCTAAGTCGAAACATCTGCTCGCTGAGTTTTGCCCCATTTTACGACCTTTCTTCCCACTCTTGTGAAGTGAATCGCTGCGGCCCGCTAAGTTGGTAACACAGTTGTTAAGGGGGGCCGGCCCCCCCCCCCCCCCGTTGGCTTCGCTTGTCAGACGGTGGCAAAAGGGGACCGCCTGACTCCCCCGGGACACGGCGACCGTCATAACTATGAAGCAGCTGTCACGCACCCGAGTGTAAATCTGGGGTTACCGTGGGAGGCTGCAACCATCCTAAGTGTGAAAAACGGTCCTAAGTTCCTTTTTTTCAGTGCCCTTGCAACTTTGAACAGTCATTCAATGAATGGTTGTAAGTCGAGGGCGACCTGTAAAATAAGGCTGCAAGCTCTCCTACAAACAGCCCCTCCCTTTCCTTTGCCCCTCCGGCCTGTCCCCCAACTCTCCTCCTGCAGCGTCTTTCCCCCTTGCCCTCTGGCGTCCCTGCTCTCCCTCCTTACCTGTGTAGATGAGATCCCTCCCAGGGTAAAGTGGGGTTCAAACGGGGCTGTGTTTTCGCTGCCCAAATAAGCTGCCACACTCTCTCTTCCGCTATTTCTTCCGGAGTACAAAGGGGGGGAACCGATTAACGAAGGAGACTCCAAACGTTCTTAAAGGAGTTCAGCGAAGAAGACCCCACAGCCAGTTAAGCTTTGCTTGTTGCGGAAAAGCAGGAAACTTTGTCGTTCACACGATCAGAGTTGATAACTCACAAATCCTCCATCGCTTTCAAGTGGGGGCGATGATCTCGGGGGGGGGGGCGAAGAGCGAGGGGGGCGCCTATTCTCCGGCCTCCGTCATGAAGCAGGGGATCGATTGAGGGATCAATCAGAATAGAGCTGAAGGTCTTCTAGTCCGACCACCTGCTCAAGCAGGAGGACCTATTCCCTTCCAGAGAGGGGGCTGTCCAGTCTTTTCTTAAAAACCTCTACTGATGAGGCACCCACAACCTCTGAAGGCAAACAAGCGGTTCCACTGATCCAGGGGTCTTCCAACTTGGCCCTTTTATGACTTGTGGACTTCAACTCCCAGAATTCCTCAGCCAGGCACGCTGGCTGAGGAATTCTGGGAGTTGAAGTCCACAAGTCATAAAAGGGCCAAGTTGGAAGACCCCTGCATTGATCGATAGATCGATCGATGGATAGATATCCATCTATCGATCGATAGATTCTATCAGCCGATAGATTGATTAATTGATTGTGTGCCATCAAGTCATTATCGACTCTTATGCGCCACACAGAGTTTCTCCAGGATGATCCGTCCCTCGCCTCGTGTTTCAACTCTTCCCACGATGCCCCCAATTGCCACTGACTCCCTCCCCCTTGCTTGATGTTGGTCCTCTTTTCCTGGAAAAAGCCGAGATTCCCGCCACTGCCGTTTTGTTGCATCTCTTCATCTCCAGGGGGCGCCACTAAGCTTCTCCATAGCTGCCAGGAGAAACTCCGCTAGCTGCATCCCTCCTGTAGTAACTGAATCTACTTAGCAACTGCTGACGCAATGACATGGCTGGGTGATCCAATACTTTGAGATTGGCTGTTTTTTTCCGGTGCCAACGGTCTCAGCGGAAGAAGTTTGGGTTAAAACAGGGAGGAAGAGACCACAATAATCTGCGTTAGGCTGAGAACGCTACCCTGATAGCCAAAAATGCAAATGATCGGCGAGTTCCAGTAATAAAAGTCAAGGTCAAAGCCAATAGGCTGGGGAACAAAAAAAGTTTACATGCATAAAGAGCATCAAACTAATAACAACCCGCCTCAGAATGAATAAGGAAGATATTGAAGGGGTGAGCAGTTTCTGATTTTTATGATCAACCATCAAGAGCAGGGGGTCTTCAAACTTGGCCCATTTTATGACTTGTGGCCTTCAACTCCCAGAATTCCTCAGCCAGTACAGAGAAGAGCAACAAAGATGATTAGGGGGACTGGAGGCTAAAACATAGAAGGAAAGGCTGCTGGAATTGGGTATGGCGGGGCAAGGATGGGAGTGAGTGGGCGTGGTTAGGGTTGCGGCGGGGCGGGGCCAATGGGGAAACGGTCGCGCGTCGGGGGAGGGGCTTGTAGAAGTGGTGGGAAAATGGGCCCCACTTGGAGGTGGGGGGGCAAATTCCATAATGATAGAGTTAGATTTCTTGAGAGGAAGATGGTGAAGCAGTAGACTCTACTGTGGGGGTCGAACGACCCTTTCACAGGGGTCGTTTTCAAGACGGAGGAGTCAGATTTAAACACAGGTCGAGATGAAGAGCATTTGCCCATACAATAGCAGGCCTTTACGGCCGCCTGTTAAGAACAATATGATCGTTTGAACGCTTGGCTAGAATCGCATCCCTGACACGCTTGTCAGCGAGGCAAGTTGCTGAGGTAAACAAGGAAAGTCTCCGAAGTCAGAGCGCCGATTGGATAGAATCGGCTCGAAAGGCGGGCTTAGCAGGAGTGGCTGCCGCCGCCGATTGGCTGATCGATTTGAGCGGGAAGGGACGGCTGAAGCGAAGCCGGAAGAGAGGCGCGTGGGCCACGCAGGCGCCGCCATGGAAGGCCGTGACTGGGACCGGAGGGTGCTGCCCGTGTGCGCCGGGGCGGTGTTGGCTACCACTCTGGTCGCGGAGGTGCTGCTGGTGCTGCTGCGGTTCCGTCCGCCCGGAGAGCCGTTCCCGTTGTGGCCTATCGCCTCGCTGCTTTTCCTGCTGGCCAGCGCGCTGAAGAACGCCCGGCGCTTCATCATAGCTTCGCCCAGCACGCGCAGCGTCATGCTGACGGGGGCGGGGCAAGGATGGGAGTTAGTGGGTGTGGCTAGGGTTGCGGCGGGGCGGGGGCCAATGGGAAAACGGTTGCGCGTCGAGGGAGGGGCTTGTAGAAGTGGTGGGAAAATGGGCCCCACTTGGAGGTGTGTGGGGGGGGAATTCCATAATGATAGATTTCTTGAGAGGAAGATGGTGATGAAGCTGTAGTAGAGGAAGGGATCTCTGCACATGCTCAGGGACACGCTGTTCCTCCATTGGGTTTCTTTTTTTCAAAACTTCAGAAAAAAGGGACAGAATCTGGGGGAATATCGGCCTTTCCCAACAGGACAGAGGGGCTGCTTTAGAGCAAATAACCCAACTTTTAACCTTGTTGAACTTAAGCCCCCATTTTCCCCAGGTTTATGAGGTCTGTGTGTCAAGGATTAGAACTCACTGTCTCCTGGTGATTGGCCCAAAGTTACCCTGCTGGCTTTCATGCCTAAGGCGGGACTAGAATTCACCATCTCCTGGTGATTGGCCCAAAGCCACCCACCTGGCTTTCATGCCTAGGACGGGACTAGAATTCCCTGTCTCCTGGTGTTTGGTTCAAAGACACCCAACCAGCAATTAGAAATAAATATTTCACAATATATAATTACATATTGTTTTTGTGATTAATCACTATGCTTTAATTATGTTCAATTTGTAACAATGAAAATACATCCTGCATATCAGATATTTATATTACGATTCATAACAGTAGCAAAATTACAGTTATGAAGTAGCAGTGAAAATAATTTTATGGTTGGGGGTCACCACAACATGAGGAACTATATTAAAGGGTCGCGGCATTAGGAAGGTTGAGAACCACATTAAACTAGACTCTAGTTTAATGAAGAGAAGGAAGAGGGGGGACATGATAGCAGTCTTCCAACATCTCAGGGGATGCCACAAAGAAGAGGGAGTCAAGCTATTCTCCAAAGCGCCTGAAGGCAGGACAAGAAGCAACGGGTGGAAACTAATCAAGGAGAGAAGCAACCTAGAACTAAGGAGAAACTTCCTTAGTGAGAACAATTAACCAGTGGAACAACCTGCCTCCAGAAGCGGTGAATGCTCCAACACTGGAAGTTTTTAAGAAGAGACTGGACAACCATTTGTCTGAAATGATATAGGGTTTCCTGCCTGAGCAGGGGCTTGGACTAGATGACCTCCAATGTCCCTTCCCACTTTATTATTAATATTTATTTATTTATTTATTATTACTATTACTATTCCCCCTTCTGCTTCCTCCCTCCGGGTCACGACTCCCTCCAGGAACTCACTGAATCAGACACTGCCCACAACGCGAGGCGATCCCCTCTTTTAGGAGACCGCCAGCCAAGTTTGGCAGGCAGACCGTCTGTTTAACGCGCGTTGTGTGAATGTGGTCAGAGCGTTGCCCTCCTCACTCATTCGCCTTGCGAGGAGGCCCTATCCGAAAGACGCCCGTCCACCATCTTCCCCTCGCCTCCTCTGGACCTTTCGCCGGAAGGCGGTTAATAGAGCCCCTCAGGTGCAGCTTTATTTCCATTTTCTCCGAGGCGTTTGGAGAGTTAATACTGTATTTCACGAGGGGAGTCCATGAGCGGATAATGGGCGTCTTCACTTACAGCTCTGCTTATGGGATAAATGACTTCCCTCAAGAGCCTCTGAGGAAGTGAATCCGTTTTTCCTTCTTATTGGACCTTTTCCTTTCCTCCCTTCCCCTTCCCTTCCCCTCTGAGTCTCCTGTTCTTTCCTTTTCTTCGCCTTTTCCTTTATTGCCTTCCTTCTCAGTTCAGTTGCTTCTTTCTGTTTATTGCGCGAAGCCTGAAGAAGGGAGGGTGGAGGGGGAAATGGCAGGTGTGCAAACCAGCAAGCATGGAAGAGATCATAAGGCAGACACGCTAGCTGGAAAGGAACCAGGGGACTCCTCCTAGTGTGGTTGTGAGTCCGGGAGAAGGATTTCCTTCCTCAGGCCTTTGCTGCACAGCCCCATGTTCCTAGACGTCTGGCTCTTTCCCCAAATGCTCAGCCAAGCCCCACAAGACCACAACGTTCCTGTCTCAGCTGGAGATGATTTATGCTAAAGACCTCAAAGGGCTCAGACAGTACAACTATCTGGATTTTGAAAGCCAGCATCTTGAGAAAAATATACTTGTGCTTTCACATTTCATTCTATTTGTCCACACAAGTCAACCTGTGCAGGCAATCTGTTCATAGGTGGCAAGTCCAATCAGGCCCCCCAGTCCATCTTCTGTGCTTCTTGGATGAGAAGCTAAACATTTTCAAGCCAAAAAAGCCGAAGAAAGTCCAGTTGCCTTTTGAAAAAACCCCTTTGGGACCATCTTG
>NW_015391623.1:3654-7311 GCF_001527695.2 Protobothrops mucrosquamatus | reverse complement strand
AAAAGCCGAAGAAAGTCCAGTTGCCTTTTGAAAAAACCCCTTTGGGACCATCTTGACCTGGATGATTGGGAATCTCCACAGACATCCTGGGTCAACATGCTCCACAGGAAACCCCCAATGGGCTCTGGATGTCTTCCTTGTGGAAGAATGCTATGGGAAGGAAAAAGGGACATTGGCCAGGGTGGGACTTTCCTAACCTCCTGGAAGAAGTCCCTCATCTGGTGCCAGTGGTGGGATTCAAATAGGTGAACAACCGGTTTTCTGCATGAATGCCGCTTCCGGAAGTCCATTCTGGGCCTGGGGAACAAAAAATTAGCTACCGGTTCTGCCGAAGTGGTGCGAACCGGCTGAATCCCACCACTGTCTGGTGCCCCTTTCCATTGCAGTTAACTTCTACAAAGTTGCTAAACATGGCTCTATTCAGAAGCTCTGGAGATAAACACCTGCGCCGTCTCTCCATCCGTTGCCCTTTCATCTCTCTTTAGGAGCCTCTCTTGGCGGTTGCAGGCTCTGAGGTTGGTGCAGCACCAACAGATGTGAAATTGTGTGGGTGTGTAAGTCAGGGGGAAAGAATTACAATGACCAGGGACACGAAGACGCCCCCCCCCAATCAGGCCCATTTCAGGGAAAGCAAATCAACCAAAGGGAGAAAAAAAAATCCTCCCTGATATCTGGAACTTTCCGTTCCTTGGGGCTCTTTCAACCTCCAAGCACAGGATTGCTGGGTGTGTGGGGGAGGGGGGAAGGAGGGGAAAGGGGGCAAGGAGATGCTTTGTAGATGGTGCCAAAATCCCAGGCGTGTAAGCCCAACAACCACACCTGACAGTTGGAAAGGACTAAGACTTTGATTTTCAAAAAAGTAAGTTCCAAAATGGGACAGCAATGCTCCATAGTGGACCCCCCTTTTATACAGTTTTGAAAAACACACATTTCCTCTAGCCATTGATAAAATAAGTCTCAAGTTTGATAATATTCCGTTTCTTCTTTTTCTTTCAGTCTCATAGTCAGTCTGTCCATCTCTGTGCATTCTAGTATTTTTTTGATTATTTCTTCATCTGATGGTATTCCTTCATTTTTCCAGTGTTGCACAAATATAATTCTTGCCGCCGTTCTGACATTGGAAGGGATTGGCAGATGCTTCTCCCCTCCTGCTGTGGGATCCTTGGTGTTCTCTGACTTGGTAGTTTTCTTGCAGATGTTTCAGTACCAAACTAGGTAACATAATCCGTGCTAGAAGAGAGATGAACTTGCTCTCATTTTTATATACTAGTGGTTTGCTCTGTCAGTGTTGGTGGGGGTGTTCTTGAAGGTTCCTGGATTGTTTACTGTTAGCTCGTCTGTATTGCTAATTGCTCCATTGGGAGGTTGTTTACTGAATTGTTGGTCTTGTGTTATTCTTGATGTTAATTTTTGCTCATATAGGTGTTGGTTGCTGCTTAAGAGATGTTTTGGTGTTCTTGTTTCCTTTTGGGTTTTTGGATTGTAGGTGTTGTTTATCTCTGTATGCCTGTCGATGGCCACTTTGTCCGAGTGGTAGGCCTCCAGGAATTCTCTGGCATTTTTTGGATTTGGCTTGGTCTAAGGATGCTCACAGTTTCCCAGTTGAAGGTGTGGTTGAGTCTATCCAAGTACTGTGAAATGAAGGGGTTTTCATTGTGTCTTCTGACTGCTACTTGGTGTTCATGGAAACGTTCTGCTGATGTGTTCCTGCCACTTCCTACGTAGTACTGATACAGCCCTTTCAGTGTATGTTGTAGATAACTCCGTTTTTTTCTTCTGGAGCTGCTGGGTCTTTTGGTTTTGGACGGCTTTTGATGGTTTAGAATTAGGGCTGGTCTTGGCCTGGAGATGTCTCTCCCATTCACTTTTATATTTTTAAGGCGACTTTACTTCTCGCCTGCGCAATAAAGACATAGTGATTTCTAGATCACTTTGTGTCCTTTGCAGTCCACAGGATGGCTTGTGCTTCAGGGAGAGAGAAAAAATGAAGGAAGTCAACACCTCCTTTTGCATGGGGGGGCGTGTTTCTTCCCTCCTCCCCTAGGCTCTCTTGTCCCCCCACTGGAAGCTCAGCAGGCATGAGGAGAAGCAGTCAAAGAGGAAGGAAGGATTGCAAGCCCCCCACTCCACAAAGACCTGCTCGTGCCACCCCACCTCTCCCCCAGGGTTCCCCTATGCCTCCAGCTCATCCTGGCCAAGGAGCCTTTTTTTTCTGGATAGCCCCAGCTGCCCTTTTTCTTCTCCCCGTCCCCTCCAGCCCTTCCTGGACAGAAACCCCCAATTTCTCCAGGGTGCCCCAATTCCTGCTCTGGGCTCCTTCCCCGTTTCTCTCTCCTGCCTCGGAGCTGATGGGCCAGAGAGGCTGAGCTGAGCCGGATCTTCCCCTGCAGAGCAACCCATCGGAGGAAGCCCAGGATCCCCACATGACCACCTTGGAAACACTCTGAGGATTAATTCCCCACCTCCAACAATCCTGCTGGTCTTGATTCTCAGGTATACCCGAAGCCCAGAATATTATGCCTTAAATAGCAGCAATAATCAGCAACAATCACACTCACCCCTGATGTTTGTGGTGACAAAAGTGATTGCCTCTCATCTTCTGTATGGTGCATGGAGAAAGAAGGAAGGCTTTGTGAAGGAGTCAGATCATGGCAGGTTGTCACTTCCTTATAGATTTTATTTCTGCGTCTCTTCCATCGATCTGACAGATGGCAAAAAGAGAAGACAGTTTGTTTATTTGGGGGGGCCAGCAACTCCTATCTCAGGTGGAGAAGGATTTATCCTGAAGACCTCCATAGGGACCTGCACTGGACCGCCATCAATTATGCTAAACCTCTTGGAATCTCATTGTGGGCACGATGGTGTTTCCTCACATACTCTGGGCTCAGAAGTTCTTAATTCAACTTTTGTGACCTAATCTTAAGCTAGCCAGATCTAAGAACCAGCAAACTTTGGGCTGATCTTGAAAGGCTAAACTGGGTCTGGCTGGGTCAGAGAATCGCAAGCAAGTCGGAAGAGGAGACCCATCCTGGAAGAAGGAAATGGCAAAGCACTTCCAAATCCTGGCTGAGAAAATGACAAGGAAGTGCTGAGATGCACATGGTGAAACTCAATGGAGGAGACACGTCCTGCCTCCTTCCTCCCTCTTGTGTCTCCTGCTCTGAGCAGGAGCAGAAGCAGCAGCAGGAGCTTCCCCAGCTGGACCTTCCTCCCTGCCCTTGCCTGTCCCCAGGTGGGATTGCAAGCAGGGGCAGAGGGCATGGGGCCCCTCCCTCCATGGACCTCCCCTCCCATCGGAGCTTCCCTTTGCCAGGGGACAGGGCAAATAGATCTCCTTCAGGGACAGGATTATGGAATTTCCAGCACTTCCCAGATCATTTAAGGCAGGGGTCCCCAACTGGCACCGGTCCACAGCATGCCAGCAAATGGGCCGCACAAACAAGCAAAGCTCCATCCTTGGGGTGCTGGCAGTATTGAAAACCACACCCCATCTGGTAAAACCTTGCTCCATGGCACCGGTCCCTGGGGCCCAAAAGGTTGGGGACCTCTGATTTCAGGGACTTTTCCTGGATTCCTGAGCTGCTGATATTTGAAGCAAGTCCATCCAGGCCAAAGAGTTTTCCTTCCATACAAGAGGAATGTGGGGGATATATTGAG
>NW_015391623.1:0-3060 GCF_001527695.2 Protobothrops mucrosquamatus | reverse complement strand
ATTTCAGGGACTTTTCCTGGATTCCTGAGCTGCTGATATTTGAAGCAAGTCCATCCAGGCCAAAGAGTTTTCCTTCCATACAAGAGGAATGTGGGGGATATATTGAGCTTTGCAGGAAATGGGAAAATGGCTGCATATTTTCTTCTTCCTTCCTGATCCATGTTCAAAATGCTGTTTGTGGGGGAGGGTCTTGTGGGGGTTCCTGGCTGCCACTCTCAGAGAGGCTCTTTCCCATCCACTTCAGCTCAGATAACCCAGAAAGACACAGGAGGGTGTGTTTCTTTCACTTACATATCAGGAAGAAAATTCCAAGTCCCTGGATTGAGGCAGCCACAATCGCCATAGAAATCCACCACCCTGTAGATAAAGAAGGAGAAACGTGGTTTTGATTAGACAGAGGCTGAATTCCCCAATGTGGAGATGCTGCACAATGGAAGTATTTCCCAACCTCCATTGGCCTCCAAGAAGTGCCCCCACCTGATGGAAGCCCCTCCCCTCCAAGGCTGAAGAGGGCAGTGCGAATGGCCTTGAAGGGCAGAAGGAAGAGCCACCACCCATCGTCTCCTCTATCACCTCATCTATCATCGTCTATCATATGCTCATGCCTGTTGCTATTGCATTACCATTTCCAGCTCCTCTGACATGGCTAAAGGCAGGACTACATTTCCTGCATTTCCTAACATGGGATGTTGCAGAAGAAAATTACCCCACTACCACTTATTTTCAAACATTTGTCTAAAATCTACTTCTAATGCCAGACCCTCCCAGCCTCTCACCTGTTTCCTCCTTAAAAGCCAAGACCAGGGGTTCCTGCAGGCCCTCGTGCTCTAGGCGACACCGAAAATGGTCCCTCTCCTTTGGGTCGATCTCGATGCCGAGCCTGACATAATAGGTCCAGTCCGAGTTGGGGGCTACGTTCCTTTGGAGGGTCTCTTTTTCCCAGACTTCTCCATCCCTGGTCCAGGTGGCCTGGATCTCCCTGGGGGAGAAGCCATGAGCCTGGCAGATGAGGACTTCCAGGCTGTCATTAAGCACCTTGAGGGTCACCTTCCCCATTGGGGCCTCTGCAGAAATAGCAACAACACAATTCCCAGGATTTTGAGAGTTTCTGGCAAGGTGATTTAAACAGCAAGATCTCCTTGGCCCATCCTCTCCCTCTGCTCCCTCTCCTTGCCCCAACCTGGGGGAGCCCCTAAAATGGGGCATTGGGGTTCTTTAGATTAAGCTTTGAAAGGGATACATAGAATTTGGGGTACTGTTCTCACATTGGCCAATGTATTCCCCAATTTGTTGGATTGGTTCAATTTTAAGCCCTCAAATCAAATTTGTTCAAGTTGTTCAGATGGAAATCAGGAACAGGCTGATCATTTCCTTCCTTTGGCATGAATTTCTAGCTCAGTTTTTTTTAAGTACTTATTTTGGAGGGCACTGAAGATTATTTTTCTTCTGTAACGTGATGTCGGATACTTCCTGACCTTTTTCCGCCAATATTTTAAAAGATGGCTTGGCTGTTTAGGAGAGAAACCATATGGGGAGCACCCAAAAACATGCTCAATGGAGACCCCCTTTGCCACTCACCGATCCTCTGCAGAGCCTCCTTCCTGTAGGACAGGTATCTCTGCAGCCACTCAATGCAGATCTCCTCCAGGAAGTCTTTGTTTCCCCCAGACCATCCTGGGTCATCCTCCCACTCCTCCTTCACCTTCTGGGCCTGGGGCTGAGCTGCCACCCATCTGAGGGTCTCCTTGTCGAAGCTGATGAAGTCCATCCCGTCGTAGCCATAGCGGAAAAACCCTCCTTTGCTCCCACCTTCCATGAGCTCACAGCCAAGTACCACCTGCCAGGTGTGAAGCCCTGAAGGAGAGGCAGAGGGGTTGGGTGTGAATGAAAAGGGTCTGTGATTTCTCTCCCTAGACAGCCTGAGAGTCTTCCCCCCCTTCCCAGAAATCAGATTTCTCCTTCCCCTCTTTATCACACAAGGAGAAACATCTTTTACTTCAATTGAAGAATTTCTAGGTGAGGCAGAAAAACAGATGTGTGTGTGTTTGTGTGTGTGTGTGTGTGTGTTTCCCCTGCATCCATTGGAGGCCAAAGGTGGCACTGCCTCTGCTCACCTCTAGCACGGTGGCCCAGTTTTGATAACTTCTCCAGGTCAGCCCTGAAGACCCACTCAGGGACCAGAAAGGCCTCCTTCTCCCCCTCCTCCATCCAGGGCACCAGAGGCTCCATCTTCCTGGTGAGGCTGTCAAAGCGATTGATGGGCTGGTCATCCAGGTAGCCCCTAATGAAGAACTGAGGCCGCCTCTGGCTGAGCTCTGGCAGATGCAGGTAGAAGTACCTCAGGGTGTGTGAGGGAGATCCTGGAGAGGAAGGAGGGAGAAGAGAAGAATTGGGGGGGGGATCTTCACTGCAACTTCATCCTCTCCAACATCTTATTGTCACACAGCAGCCCCCCCCCCAACAACTGGGTCGCCCCATCTGGCTTAGATACTCCTGCACCTCCTCTGGGCCCTCCAGGTTCCCAGACTCTCTTTTCTCTACAAGGGGAGCTGATTACAGATCAGTTACTAAAGGTTTTAAACGAGGCTGGCTGAAGCGCGAGAGAAGGAAGATTCTTTTTTTCCTTCTGGGAAAAGGAGTTTGGGATTGAGGGGGGGGGGATGGCGGAGAGAAAGACCCAGCCCAGGACACGCGCCCCCTCCCCGTCGCACACTCGCCGCACAAAGCCCCGAGCACGAAGGACCCCAACGCAACTCCCAGGAGCAAAAGGGGCGCCCGGGGCAGCGGCATCGCCCTCCAACCAGGCGCCCCCCGTCCGCTCGGGAAAAAGGCGTTCAGGCGCCACACCCGGTCCGGGTCCCGCTGTTGCAATATTCTATACAATGTATCAATGCTTATTGCTAAGTACTTTCTCAAACAAAAGCTAGCCTACGTGACCAACAGCTAGGTCACGTATGCCTAAGGTGACTTCCTCATTTCCTAAAGGGCACAAAAAAGACCGTATATGGTAGTAAGGAAATGTTCCCCTCCTCCTGAGATGTAACCACTCCCATACCTGAT
>NW_015391622.1:35414-46684 GCF_001527695.2 Protobothrops mucrosquamatus | reverse complement strand
AAATCACAATTTGTATTTTTATAGTCTGTGGTTCCAAAGAGGTTGATTGTAGGTCTACCAACTTTTAATTAATTTAATAGGTAGATTAATTAGTGAAGGCTCTAATAGCAGGTTAGATTTTTCCCTCCATTAATTGATGGCGGGTCATTGAAGGGCAAACCGCTTGCAGATTGCACAGATGGATAAGTTCCTACTCTTCTACATTTACCATGACCTTTTCTTCATACAATTTAAATATAAAAATGCCAACGGTATAATTGAGGAGAAATGCCTTTCCTTCAGTAGCCTTCAAGAGGCACATATTTGTTGACATGTTATGCTTTTATTATATTATTAATTTACTCATCAACTAATGTAATAAAATCTATAGATAATCAGCATGAATGAAACATAAGTCTGTGTACATGTAGTTAAGGGAAAATCCCATTATATTAAAAATCAATTCTAATAAACGTGGGTGAGAAGTTTTATATCCAAATATATGTTATTCTTTATACTGTTTCCATTTTCCCTTAAAACTTGAACAGAATCCACAATGGACTGAGAATCAGTGTCTCCATTAGATAATTGACAGTGAAGCTGACACTAAGTTAATCAACTAAAATTAGCAAACAAACCCCCAAATAAGTTACCCAGACCTAAGCTACATATCAAAGGATAAGGTCTGCAAACACAGAGTTAATTAAATTAAGTCTCCCAGCCGAACTGCATCTTCACAAGAATAAACACCATAGACAGACAGACAGACAGACAGACAGACAGACAGACAGACACACACACACACACACACACACACACACACCCCTCAAGTGTCAGAATCAGAAGAGGAGAAAGTTTCTGTTCTTTACCTGCCCTTCTCAGCTCATAAGTAGTCACCCAAATCATGCTTCATAAAAGGTATACTATACTATCTTGGTACAAAGCTTTAGATTCTAGATTACTCTTCATTTATGAGCCTATGTTGTTCAGGCAATGTCCCCTCCTGGGAAGTTTCTTCTTATAAAAATACAAATATTCCTATTTTTTTTCTCCAGCATATTCATTCAAAACTACTGGAGAACATCTACTCTAAAGAGTGAGTAGATCTAGGTTGAAAAAAATCCCTATATTCGCTAGATGGCAGCAACAGATGAGAATTGTCCATATTTTTTCCCCCTGCTATCTTAAGATTGGCTATTTTCAGTCTAGAATGGGTAACCTTAACTCTGTGTCCCACAAGTAAGATAAAGGTAAAGGTCCCCTGTTTGGTTGTGTCCAACTCTAGGGGGCAATGCTCATCTCCATTTCTTAGCTGAGGGAGCCAGAGTTTGTTGTTGTTAGTTGCGAAGTTGTGTCCGACCCATCGCGACCCCATGGACAACGTTCCTCCAGGCCTTCCTGTCCTCTACCATCTTCTGGAGTCCATTTAAGCTCACGCCTCCTGCTTCAGCGACTCCATCCAGCCACCTCATTCTCTGACGTCCCCTTCTTCTATTGCCCTCAATCTTTCCCAGCATTAGGCTCTTCTCCAGTGAGTCCTTCCTTCTCATTAGGTGGCCAAAGTACTTGAGTTTCAACTTCAGGATCTGGCCTTCTAAAGAGCAGTCAGGGTTGATCTCCTCTAGGACTGATCGTTTTGATCGCCTTGCAGCCCAGGGGACTTGCAGGAGTCTCCTCCAGCACCGTGGTTCAAAGGCCAGAGTTGTATGAAGACTTTTTCATGGTGATATGACGGGAACCCTGTTACCTCCCCACCGAAGTGGTACCTATTTATCTACTCACATTTGCATGCTTTCAAACTGCTAAGTGGGCAGGAGCTGGGGCAAATAACAGGAGCTCACCCCATTGCACAGCGCTCAGGTCTCAAACCTGGGCTGTCAGCTTTCTAGCTGACAAGCTCAGTGTCTTTAACTGCATCCCACAAATAGTTGGGACTATTGTTGGTAAATGGGCCAGAATGATCCATGCTGAGCTATAAACTGTCAACACAAGTTTTTAGTTTGATGGCATCTTAAGGCAATAATGCACGAGAGAAGCTGTGTTCTATTGCTTCTGAAATGTTTTTGATGTATGGTAGGGTGTGCCATATAGTTGGTCTTTTGCCTTCTTCTTTTTTCTTTCTCTCCTTTGCATTTTGCGCAGGCATCTTGTAATAAATGCTTGTGGGTACCCATTCTGCTTGAATTGTTCATGTAGGTCCCTTCTCTCCAGTTGTTTAGCTTGTTGTTTAGCTTGCTGGGTGGTACAGTGGGTTCTCACTCTGACGCAGCTCTTTTTGTATGACAGTGGATGGTTACTGTTGGAACTAAGAATGTATGGAGTGTTTGCTGGTGGTCTTAGGATAAAAAGTGCTTTTTAGGCTTCCATCTTCCCGCCTGTTGACTAGCACATCTAAAATGGTAATTATCTATCCATTTCTAGTTTTTTTTGTGTTGCCTTCTATGAAGATGTTTGTTTTTACTTCCTTGTCTCATTTACAATATGGGATATTCTGTTGGTTTCCTTTTCCAAGAACCAACCAAGTCAATTCCACTCAGTTGTATGAGATCAGCCGAGGTCACCAAGCTGCTGTTATAAATATTGTGATAAAAGTAATCACCATTATAGTATAATTTCTGTTAGGTCAGGAAAGTTTCATACATTATTTTTTGGTCTTAGTTCACATATAATACTTCATTCAGGATTGAGGAGTCACATCAGTTCCATTGTCAAAGGCATTTCAGGAACAGACAATTTTGGGTTTGTACAATTTAGATATTTTCTCTTTGCCTGTTTATGTTCTTTTGGGGAACTTTCCATAGCTGTAGAAAAATAAGAGCCTTAACGCTAGTGAAATTGAATAAATATTCCAATATTTATAAATTACCATTAGATTTTTCTTTCTTTTTTTAGCTCTTACCTTTCACAGACTTTGTGAACTTAAAACAGCCCTGTTAACACTGTGCATTATCAAAACTCATCTTCATAGCAGAGTTGGTAATAGAAGAGGCCATTTTAAATCAGAATTGTTTTGCTTCTTCCTTAGCATATTTATGCAATGTTAAAAATGCGAAAAATCTAAATAGCTAAAAACCTATGCGAATAAGCAATTATCCCCTTCCAGGTTTTATGAACAGATGTCATCCATGTACAGGTTAATTTTCTGATCATCTGCAAAGGTAGTTTTACTACTGTGTGAGCTGCGTTCTTTCATTTCATCTGATTTTTCTGTGAATGTCAGAGAATGCAACAGACAAACATTTTCCTGCAAAATAACCTCAACAATCAATTGGAAAGTTTAAAACCTAGATAGATAGATAGATAGATAGATAGATAGATAGATAGATAGATAGATAGATAGATAGATAGATAGATAGATAGATAGATAGATAGATAGATAGATAGATAGATAGAGATATAGAGATATAGAGATATAGAGATATAGAGATATAGATATAGATATAGATATAGATATATTATTCCCTTATTCAGGAATGCTGAAGAATTCTCCAGGAGAGAGGGAGACAGAGAGACAGAGAGCTAGAGGGAGATCTCAGCCACAGACTTAAGGAGACTTGAAAACACTACCCTAAATTTTATCTGAGCCTCGAATCCACTGAATGGCCTTCTTATCTCAGCCTCAGCCTCCTATTTATAATACAGAAAGGTCTGTCAAATAGGTAGTGAACAGGATGACTATGACAACGCATAGAGAATCCTTCAGCTCTTTGAAATTAAGCAATGTACCCCAAATAGCTTGGATGGACACCATATTACTTTGTTGGGACAGACTTACTGTCCTGGCTGATCATTAACAGCACAGGAAGCAGCAAAAACTCAACTCTTCTGAACAGCATTAGTCTCAGCATGGGATGTAACTTCCACTTTTACTCACTAGGGAATATCTTGACAGTACCTGGGTTTTCTTCCATCCATGAAGTTTGGGGATAACCTTTTGGAACAGAAGAAAGAAACTTAGCCTGACTGAAAAAAAAAATGGGGACAATCGCTTCTAAGCAGTTCTTTTTGCATGAGAACACAATAGGGAACGGCAAGTCTTTGCAATTACTAAATGCTGCTTAATTACAAGGAAGGTCTTCCAGATGATAACAGTCCATTTTCCTAAAGTAGAACAGATTTGCATACAGTTTGACTTTTGGCAGCATACAGGTCAAATGTGGGAGAGAAGCAAGGCAGATGTTTATTATTAAATAGCATTCATTCATTCATTCATTCATTTTGCTTCCCATCTCTCCTAAAAGGTGACTCTGGGCACTTTACAAGTTATAATATGTATAATTACTATATATTAATAATCTTTTTGTCAGTTTTGCCAATAGGCTCATGTATAGTAACTTTTCAAAGTGTGAAGATGGGGCGGCATAGACATACTGTTGAATAAAAAGTCGTACCCGAAGAGGCCACTGAGAACTTCTCTCAAACCTTTTGAGACGAGTGGGAGGCATGCAAAAAAAATTTTTTCTGGGACTTCCATTCATTTTATTTATGCCTAAGCAGGAGATGTTCACAGTGGAACTGACTTTGTAGGACTTATGCTTGGTTCTGTGCAAAAATATATATTGGAATACACAAGACTGTGCACTGCGACTCATGAATAACTAATTCTTTGGAATTTAGTTTTTAGTATTAAGAACTGGAGTAAACAAGATAATTCAAATAGAAATGCAAGCTGAGGAGATGACCATCTTGGGCGCCCATCTGGGACACAATGGTTTTAAAAATTAAATCCTAACCAAAAATAAATTGAACTGGGTATATGGATATAACTTTTTTTTAAAGTAAGTTTTATCTAGTACTCCATGACCAAAACCTGCTACAGTGCCATCAGAATAATTGCTAAGAAAAGAGATGCTTGCTAAACATTAATAAAATTCACCAATGCTCTACAAAAGCCTTCCCTTTTTTTGAATAAGAGGAGAGACAGTACAAAAAACTCATTCCAAACGCTGCAATAGCCTCATTTTTCATAATCACAAGCTGGACATTGCTGACTCCATTCAAACAGAAAGTTACATATCATGGAAGTTAAAAGTGTAGCAAATATATTTGTAAAAGAAACTCTGGAGAAAGTGAACGAAGAAGGGCTAATTTACGTACTTTTGTCCAAGAGATTTTTTTTAAAAAAAGCCAAGATAGCACCCATGCGATTGAATCCTGCCTCTTTTTATGTGTGTTGAATGCACAATACATGTAAAAAATGGGCTTCAATCAAATAGTGATCATCTTCAATCAAGTGGGCACCATCTTTCTTGACTTATCTATGGATACCCTTAAATTTTTTTTTACCATTTTATAATGCACGATCACGGCTTTTGGTCAATGGACTGGACAGAAAACTGTGTGACAAAAAGTTATGGTGACCGTTGCTTAGGTTGCCAATATAGTTGCATCTTTTGCTATGGATGATCTGACAATCAGTAGGAACAACAGATTACATATTTGTGACAAATGATCCTTCCAATAAAAAAGTGATTGATATTTGCAGTAATTCCTTCATTTCTAGTTACTTTAGGGCCCGTCGCCCTCTCTCTGGCTATCTACCGCACAGGGTTTTAGTGGTTGTAAGGAAAAATATGGGAAGTGTTATATATGCCATCTCAGGCACCTGAATGGAAGCTGGGATATAAAGCTAATAAATTCATCATTACTTTAAAAACTATTAAGGAAGAAAGGTCAAGAGTTCATTTCTGTGTCATTCCTGTGTAAATAAATGTAGAAGACTGACCTCTTAATCATTGCAACCCAAGTGTCAATGCAGGTGGAAAAAGTTTAAGCGGTTTCTTTGTATCTTCATTTTGAGGTGGCTGGTAGATTAGAGGTGGCTGGCATTGATTGACCTGGCTGGGGGAGGGGGGGGAGAGAATTACATAGGAGCTTTTACTTTCCAACAAAGTGTTAAAACAAATGGATAGACAAAACAGCTGAATGGAGCAGGAAAAATAAAATCGAATGAGCAACAGGTTAGAAACCTTCACTCATTTTGGTTATACGCATTTTACCTTTAAAAACATTAGTCTCCTAGTACAATAGCTGTGTGTAGGCCTGGTGTGAATGCACCTAGTTTGGACAGATGAGAAAAAACAAGTGAGAGTGGCAATTCTAAAGTTGAGGGTCAACTGTAATCATGGTTATGCTGAATTCTATAATAAAAAACCCCCTGTTTTTATGACCCTGTAATCCCTTAATTTGAGGTAGAATCAGGGTGCCTGGATGGAGCTGAGCATTTACTGGCCAGGTGCCCTTCCTGATGCCATGCAGAGTTCACAGCAGATATTTTTTCTTCACATTCTAGGAGAGAAACATCTGCCGCTACCTAGAATTGAACTCTCAATCTTCTGAGTAGGAGGTGAGCATTTTCATCCCTATTAGGCCACCACATGCTGAATTCTACAACACACCTTGCAAAATAAAAATATTCTTCAAAACTTAAATCCACAGAAAATATCTGTCAGGGTAATATTTCCCAACCTTTTGTGATTTTTTTTTAAGGGGGTAGGGGTGGATTTACTAGACCCTTAACAATCTTGCAACTCTAACCATGTCAGGGTCTTGGTGTTTTGTAATTAGTTTCTTAGTAAATTGAATTATGGATTAGTAGATATTCAAAGCGATACAGAATAATGTGCCCTGGCTTTTACTTTGGGAAAAACTGATCATGCTATTCAGAACAATTGCTATGTTCTGTTACTACGTGTAACAGAAAATGTTATCTAAGCGGGAATTAACATTATAATTCAGCCCATGTATTTCTTCACTCCTTCAGACTACGTTCTTCTTCTGAAGACTCTGAATTTCTTCAAAGGATTAATTCCATGCTAACCTCTAGAATATTCTTTTTCTTCTTGCTATGCTACCTGTAAATGCAAAGCTATTCTACAGCCAGTCCTCTTACTCCAGACTCATACCCTCATGCTGGAACCTCTTCTTTTCACCTGGTTTTAAGTTTTGCCCATTATTGTGGATTTTAACTGGCAGATACTGGTTTAAGAGTGTTCTATCTTGGGTATGTGCTGCAAGCCAACAACGATCATTGCCCTTTTCTTTGTTTCAATTGGCCATTCAGTACTGCAGGGGGGAGGGACCTGACCTGTGATGTCATCAGAGTGGGCAGGACTATTTTTTATGTTCAAGGGTGACTGAAGGAGACAAGGCTTAAGACACAGATTTTGCCCTTGAAACTATTCGGTAGTCCTCCCATCCTCCTTAAAAAAAAACAGGCCAAAAAAGTTGATTTTTTTTTTTTAAGAAAATGGGTTTCAGCTCTCTTACTCAGAAGGGAAGAATATTAAAGACACTGGAATTTATTTCATTTAATGTAAAGTAAGCTTCTCTTCTGACTTGTTCTGCTTTTCAGAATGCAGTTCCTACACGCACAGTTCTTTGGCAACAACCTAGGCTGGAAATATTCAGTCCAAGGCACAAGTCTTTCTGAAGACTTATAAGCTTTTAGATTTATTTGTTTGTTTATTAGAATAAAAAAATAAGATAACAATGCAAAGATACCAGCAACTGTTTTACTCCCAAATGGGAATCCTTTATATAGGCAAATCAAGGCAGTTAGTGTTACATGCAGTGGTGGGATTCAGCTGGTTTACACTGGTTCAACAGAACTGATATTTTTGTTTGAATTCAGACAACTGGCTCCGAAATGGCCAGACTAGCATGCATTCACGTGCCTCCAATCCCCTTGGCTTGCTGCAAAGCCAGATTGGAGTCCTCGGGCTGCTCCTTCCAGCCTATTTCGGAGCCGGTCCCAAAGCGAAGGGAATGGTTCCCACCCCACCCTGTCACTGAGGAGCTTCATTTCCAAAGATCCCCTGCACAGGCTCCGGACAAAACTCCGGGACTGAAAAAGCAGCAATGGGAGAGAAGAGCTGTTCCAAAGAGACGGAAGAAGGAGAAAGTGGGAGAAGTCACTACCGAACAGGTGAGGCACGACAGATGGTAGGCCTGGCTGTGGGGGCCCTTCGGCACAGTAAGCAGTTGGGGAGGGCATAGGGCAGCTCCTTCGTCCCCCACCTGCCTCATGGCAGCGCCCCCTGCCTCCCACCACTGGTTACATGCTCTTTAAATGTAAAGGAGATGAACAATTTATTTTTTGAAGGACGTCTAGGTTGCATTCATTGATGGTCTTGAAAATTGTTAGCTTTCTTATCAATGTGAGAATGTGAGTCCTCTCCCGTGGCTGTAAGTTCAGAAAGTTTACACCTGGGTGTGAATACACTCAAAGTGTATACATTGCCCTAAATCTCCTACTGTGATCTCCGTCTTCTACAAAAAGAAATCATGAAATCAACTTCATGCATCTCAAAGAAAGCCAAATGTGATTACTATTAAACCAGTCAAATAACTGTGGTTGCCACTAAGTTGTGCGAGCGGGCAATTTCCTCTTCAGATAATTGGAGTTGAATCTTTCATCTTCCCTTTCATGAGCTTTATGTGCTGGCAATATTGTTCTCTTTGCATATTTTAGTACTCATCTAAACATCCTTTTCTTCTACAGAGTGAAGTTGGCAGAAAGAACCATTACTTTAAAGTTGGCATGAAGAACTGTCACTAGTGTTTCTTCACACAGATGCTCAGATCTCTGATGAGCATATTCTCATATTAATTAACAACATGCTGGCATCAGGTAAGCAAAATTCACAAATAATCCGAGCCCCCTCCCCTCCCAAGACACCAGAAGATGGCTCTTTTTGTACTTTACTGAAATAACGTGTTTTAAAGAAATCACCAAAGTCTTTGTGGAGTTTTTTTAAAAAAAATACCTTTTGATAAATATATTCATGATCAAAATAGTTCAGAAAATAGAAGATCCTGACAGGAGCAAAAGGCCACCAGATTTTGAATAGACTTCATCAGTGAGGGGGAAAGGTCAGCTGTTGAGACGAGTTATATGAGCTATTAAATCACCTTTGTGACACCAATAGAACAAGCTGTATAACGCAATCAGCTGCAATCAAGAAAAAAAACGCTATTTATTATAAAATGCTTCCAGTATTTTAATATTTGATATTGTTATATTAAAATGGCCCTTGTGTAATTCCATATGCATTTCACCAGTGGAAACTGACAATATTAATTATTTATGATGCATTTCTTGATGTCAAAAATGGCAGAGGATATGTGCTTCAGCCCCGACAAGAATTTGAATGATTTCTGGACCTTAAAGGGATGTATGCTTTGTACTGTAAAACAGGTATTCCAAAATGTGTGTGCTGTGTTCTTGTGTCCTGGGATATACTGTCAAAGTTTCATAGCAGGTAATGGCAGTTAGATTCTCCCTCTGCATTCCCAAGCAGATTCAAGGTTAGATAAGTAGATTTCTTACAGAGAATCGGGAAGCCATACATTCATATACACCTAAGCTTCTATTCCTAACCATGATGTCTCATGGTTAGAAAGAGTGAAGAACAAAGATGATTAGGGGACTGGAGGCTAAAACATATGAAGAAAAGTTGCAGGGATTGGGTATGTCTACCCTAGTGAAAAGAAGGAGTAAGGGTGACATGATAGCAGTGTTCCAAAATTTGTCAGGCTGCCACAAATAAGAGGGGGTCAACCTATTTTCCAAAGCACCAGAAGACAAGACAAGGAACAATGGATGGAAACTAATCAAGGAGAGAAACAACTTAGAACAGGGGTGTCAAACTGACGGCCCGTGGACCAGTTTCATCATACTGAAGCTGCGCCTACCCCATTGCTGACAATGCAAAAAGAGTCGCAATACGTCGCGACACGTCACATGACATGGTGAATTTGGCACCTGTGACTTAGAACTAAGGAGAAATTTCCTGACAGTGAGAACAATTAACCAGTGGAACAGCTTTCCTTCAGAAGTTGAGGGTGCCCCATCACTGGAATCTTTTAAGAAAAGACAGCCATTTGTCTGAAATGGTATAGGGTCTCCTTCTTGAGCAGGGGGTTGGACTAGAAGACCTCCAAGGTCCCTTCCATCCAACACTGTTATTCTGACTCCAAAATGACAAAATATACATTGCAATAGCACAGCACAAAGTCTGTCCTTTTTGTACTTGCATCACTATGTTATCCTCAGGTATGTTAATCAAAAGAGTTGCATTATGAAATCACAGTACCCGTTCCATCTCTTACCCCTCCATTGACACTGAGGCCTACAAAAGATTTTCTCCTTCGCTTCACTCAGGAATCCTGGCCTCTAGTTACATTAATCCCAGGTTTAAATCCTGAGCTCCAAGTTTTCCTCCTTTTTTTTTTCAAGTCAACAGCTGTGTAGCTGCTCATTTCCTTGCCTTGAAGGTTTGCACCATCTGTCTTTTATTTATAGAAGCTTTCACTGGCCTGAGAATCAGAGATTCCTACCACAGCAGAGCTGTCTATATTGACTCTATCTGCCCTATCTAATTCCACACATGCACATGTACACACATACCTATATATTGCAAATCATAGCATCTTAAAGATCAACCTCTGCTGAGCCAGTTTGGTCTAGCGCAGGCATGTCAAATTGCCGGCCCATGGGCCGGATGCATCATACTGAAACTGCGCCCACCCCGTTGCCAGCAATGGGGGGAAAGTCGCTATATGTCGCATGACATCACATGACATCATGAGTTTGACATGCCTGGTCTAGCGATTAAGGCACCAGGCCTAGAAACCAGGAAACTGTGAGTTCTACTCCTACCATAGGCATGAAAGCTGAATGGGTGACTTTGGGGCAGTGACTCTCACAGTTTGTCGGGGGGGGGGATAGGAGGAAAGTATTAGATACGTTTGTTAAATTATTTATAAAAATAATAATGGTTGTATAAAAATAAATAAAATTACTTATATGGGCAGTTGCCCAAACAAAAAGCTTTACATGATATCTCAAGATTCCAGTGTATTCAGAAAAGTGCATTTATGAAATGGAACCATAAACTGTAGTGCTCACTTATATATAATTTATGTGTTAGTATTTGTAAGGCTGATAAACTCAAAACTTTCATAGTCTTTACATTTCTTTTCAATTCTAAAATCAATTTATTCTTCATTCCACTTTTTTTGTTTTTTTAAAGAAAACAGTGCTATCAGTTGTGATATAAGGAGCAGAGTCTGGGTTGAATCATCACTGTGACAGGAAGTCATATCCTCTACAGCAGCTCTTATGTATCCCTCAATCCTCCACTTGTCCCCGGTCTTCTCTGAGAAGTCAAAAGATACTTTGAGCAGATGGGGTATGCATGGGAGGGATCTGAGGAGGGACATTCTGCCGAATGAGAAGGCTGATCATTAGCATCAGATGTAGCTCTTAAGTTAGATTCACACTGAGT
>NW_015391622.1:30372-34928 GCF_001527695.2 Protobothrops mucrosquamatus | reverse complement strand
TATCAACTTAAGTTTCAGAGTTACTTTTCCATTACTTTCATAGTAATCTAAATCCAATTAAGTAAACCTGAATCCAACTCTCTGTAAATCAAATAACCACCTCTTATAATTTTACCTTTTAGGATTGGGTGGAGTTAAGGAAGGAGAGATCCACAGAAGACAACAAAGTTTCATGACGATGATCTTTGTATTCTGAGAACCTTTTTGCAAAATCTTCCGGGTTTTTTTTGTTTATAATTGAGATGAACAGATGGCGAAGGCTTCATTTACAGTAGCACTATCCATCCATTAAAATAATCTCTGCTGACAGAATTTCTTCACTAATTGCATTTATAGCCCTGTACTGCAAAAGAGAGATCTTGAGTCTTTTCATCCATTTGCTATTCTAGAACAAGACTAGATTGCATCAAATAAGGATAATGGAAACATTTCTGCCATATACTGAAATGAGCATGTTACAATAGTCTAGGGATACATAGAACGAAGACTATTTGTTCCCATTTAGAAAACTATTTGTGAACTTGCTGAAAAAGTATTCAAATTGCCCTAAATCTAACTTTATCTCTGACGATTTTAAATTAAAAAGTACTAGACATTTCAGCTGTGATACAGGTACGAATGTATCAAAATATTTTTATCTGTCACAAATAAAAGTTTAGTGAATTTATGAGATTTCAGAGGACAATTTTATGTAATCAGAAAGTGAATAGGATACTTGTGATTCCTTGGTTAATATATATATACTGTAGACGTTAAAAAAAATGATAAAATATTTAGCATTGTATTAGAGCATTTACAGTTTTGTTGACACTCTGAAACCATGTCTCATTCTTTCTTTTGAGGAAAGGTGACACAGTGCTTAGAATGCAGTGTTGTAGGCAAACTCTGCCCACAATCTGGAATTCGATCCTGATGGGGCTCAAGGTTGACTTGGCCTTCCATCCTTCTGAGGTCAGTTAAATGAGGATCCAGATTGTTGGGGGCAATATACTGATGTTGTAAACTGCCCAGAGAGTCCTGTAAAGCACTATATAAGCCTAAATGCTATTATTTCTATTGTTATTGTTTTAAGACTTTGTTGGCTTTTTTCTCTTTTACTTTTCACAGGCCTTGAGAGATCGTTTAGCTACAGGAGTAAAATACAGGTTGTTGTCCAAAAAATTGGTTCAGCCTGGCACAGAAGCCAATCAGAGAAGACACGAGAGACAGACTTTTGCAAAACTTTTATTGAAGCTCTTCAGCAAAAGGGTCCCAATCCAACTGCCATCTTGTTTGGTTTTAGACCATTCACCCAGTTCTTTGAAATTGCCTAGCCTGCATGCATCTCTGCATTCCTGGGTTCTTGAGCCGCTGTGCCAGTTGAAATGTCAGCCTTTAATGCTGGAGCTCTGCACAGCTGGGGGTGGGTGGGAAGCAGGCTGTTTCCTTGTTGTTTGGAAGGCTTCGCTCCCCTCACTTTCAGCAAGGCCTCAAGCTGCTTTTTCTTTTTATTGTATTTCCTTTATTTCTACCTCCTTTCTATGGAGTGAGGTGAGGGGATATTTTGGCTATTGTACGATAGCCACTGTTCTTCCCCCCCCCCCCGCCGCCTCAGCTCTACAGTGAAGATGCTCACAGCTTGTTTTCAAACTGGTTTTGAGAGACAAGAAATGAAAGGTGGAAATACAAAATTATCTAAGGCTGGGTTTTAAAAGCTTAATTCTCACTCTCACACACACACAAAAAAAACTTGGCTAGTTCATGGAAATTAACGATCTGTAGAGAAAGAGCTTGAAAGACTTTCGAATGACAAGTGGGAAGTATTGCAAATAATAAAAAAAAGAATATCTAGGGTGGCTTATGTAGAAAGAAAGGCAAGCATGAAGCCAATTGATCATGTGCCATTAAACTGTTGTTCACTCCCGGCAACCACAGAGAGAGATTTTCTCCATGATGATCTGGTCCTTCAGGTCTTTGAATGGCAGACCCATCGCCATTGAGTCCCATCTACCTTGTAGTTGGTCATCCTCTTCTCTTTTCTTCTATCTCTCCTAGTATTAGAGCTTTTTCCTCAGAGGTAGGTCTTTTTTTTTTTGCACAGTGCATCTGAAGTAGGATAATTCAAAAGGACTTCATATTATCACCAACTTCTGAAAAACATTCATTTGGCCAATTTGTGTCCCTTAATAGAGGAAGGAACAAACGGAGAAGGATGTGATTTTAAAGACATAATTAAAGTGATTGATTATTGTATCTCTAATATACAGGTATCAAGAGAAGGCATATAGGAAATAATTTACTGAGAATGATTTTATATCTACGCAGTATTAGCGAGACATAGTGCACCTAAAAAGACCAATAGAATGATTCACATAATAACTAACTGAATCTTGGATGTTTTCTAGAAAAACAAGGAATAGAGAAAGAATTAAACAAAGAAGCATTGTTTTTAGACAATAGAAAAAGGCAAGGAGTGGTACCATAAGTACATATGGCACTTTACTTATAATAATGAGTTTAGTATAAAGAGAACTAAGCATCTTCATCTGTGAAGAGCTGATACTTTTTTAAAAATAAAACCACATTTAGCTCCTCTAGTAAATTACAGGAGATGTGATTGGGGTGGGAAGGGGATTTAAAAGCTGCTACTTGTAAATAAATAAATGAAACACTCAAACAGTCAAATATAAGTCAATAAAGCATATTAAAGTAAAATCTAGGTTAGTTCTCATGGAGTGCCAAAGGGCCAGTCCATCTTATTATCTTATTTATAGTAATAAAATGGGGTGTACAAGGAAGCTTACAGGCTGCTCCAGCTCTTTGGAACAGGATAAAATAATGACAAATATTAAAAAGCTATAAAATATAAATATTTTACATTTATATTTTATATAGATTGTTTATTATATAAATATGTTATAATAATAATAATAAAGTTGGAAGGGACCTTGGAGGTCATCTAGTCCAACCCCCTGCTCAGTCAGGAAACCCTATACCATTTCAGACAAATGGCTGCCCAGTCTCTTCTTAAAAGCTTCCAGTGTTGGAGCATTCACCGCTTCTTGAGGCAGGTTGTTCCACAGCTTAATTGTTCTAACCTGTCAGGAGGTTTCTCCTTAATTCTAGATTGCTTCTCTCCTTGATTAGTTTCCATCCATTGCTTCTTGTCCTGCCTTCAGGAGCTTTGGAGAATAGCTTGATTCCCTCTTCTTTGGGGCAGCCCCTGAGATATTGGAACACTGCTATCATGTCTCCCTCATCCTTCTCTTCGTTAAACTAGACATACCCAATTTCAGCAACCATTCCTTATATGTTTTAGTCTCCAGTCCCCTAATCATCTTTGTTGCTCTTCTCTGTACTCTTTCTAGAGTCTCAACATCTTTTTTACATCATGGTGACCAAAACTAGATGCAGTATTCCAAGTGTGGCCTTACCAAGGCATTGTAAAGTGGTATTAATACTTCATGTAATATACAACTGTATGATATAAAATTGGTCAGTAAATTTCAAAGAACAAATTGTTATATATTTCCTTCCTGCCAATACCCCCTTTGGAATGTGATAATCCTGAGAGGGGGAAAAGAGATATATTATGACAGGAATCAAAAAAAGCCATGATGTTCATTCCAGTGGTGTAATTGAAGCTCCACCCTTTTGCATGTGCATCAATGAAACATGTATGAAGTGGCGGGGGTTCAATTCCACTGCTCTGACCACCCCCTCATCTCTCCCCATCACATGTGTCTCTACTAAAGAGATAGTTATTTCTTCTACCAAGAAAAAACTACAGAAACTTGGCCAGGCCAATTCAAAAGAGCACTGCTGGTGATTTTTATGGACCACACGGGTTAAGATAGAAAATGGATATGAGGAAAAACATTCAACATCTAATAACTGATATTGGATAAAACATACCTGCAGAATGAAATCACATAATAATCACAAATTTTATGGTAGATTACCTTTGTTAGTAAGAAGAAAAATCAATACATTGATTTTCTTTTAATGTTCAGAATTTAGTTATTGGACAACTAACAAATATCTTATCCTTTTAAGTTTTACCTTAAATACAGAACAAAAGTAAATCACAGAACTCAATTAGGATCATTGCATTTTTATTATTTTCCTTACTAATGAAGCTTGAATCTCAAAAAGCAAAATAATAATTATTGATTTCTGAGAGGCAAACTTAAAGGTTTATTCTGTGAATCATTTAATACCCACATTTGGATAGTTAGAGGGCTGGAGATCAAACATATAGAAATAGCTTTCCACATGCAAGTAGTTCCACTGCATAATATTAAACGACTTATATAAGCAAAAACCAGAAATAGATATAGCAGGCATTACAAAATCAAAACAGTCCATATCTCTTTTTTTTTTTTTTTAATATAAAATTTTATTGTTTTCATCATAAAAAAAAAGAAATACATCACAGATATTACACAATGTTATATCCCATCCCCCCACCCCCCGGACTTCCCAAACCAAACCTAGGCTAATATTCAAATACAAGTAAACAAATATTAATATCTCTAACTCCAAACTCTAAACTTAAACAATCCATCTCCTCCGTA
>NW_015391622.1:26735-29178 GCF_001527695.2 Protobothrops mucrosquamatus | reverse complement strand
ATTTTATTCGTTTTTAAAAAGTCAATGTAAGGTTCTAATATGGCCCCTTCAGGGTGTGGATAACTTTCATCAACTACCACCGCATCCACTTGTTCAACCAGATCTTGAGAAGCAATTGTAGCATTCAAGCAAAAATCCTCCTGTTTCTGTGATAAATCTTGTTGTTGTAATAAGTCCTGTTGTTGTTGCATCACTTGATAAAACAGTCCATATCTCTTAAATATGAGCACAAACTTTAGTGGATTAAAATCAGCTTAATCAGATACATGAAGGATTATCCTTAGCTGGAAGGTCTATTTAACTTGTTTAATTTCCCCAATCAGACTCCTCCTGATATAGTGAAACTACATTACCCAGAATTCCCAGTCAATACAATGAAGTCAATGTATAGATTTCATCAGCATTGGCCATGCAGGCTGGGAAATTTGAAAAATTGAATTCAAACACTTCCGGAAGATATCAGATTGAGGGGGGGGGGAGGATTGCAGGTGATAGGCTTTAGCAGTCATTAGAACATAAAACAATACAACTGTGACACAATTTAAATTATGCAAAACACTATAGTGATAAATAGGGGATTATCAAGCCATCCTAAATTTGCTATTTGTATTGTAAAGGCTCTAGACCAGGAGTGGAGAACCATTGCTCTTTTATGACTTGTGGACTTCAATACCCAGAATTCCTGAACCAGCCATGCTGACTCAGGAATTCTGGCAGTTGAAGTCCACAAGTCATAAAAGAGTCAAGGTTGACTACCCCTGCTCTAGACCATAAAATCATTTGTGCTAATAAGTGGTTAAGTTGCTTTAAGACTCACAGTTGTTTATGACGTGCCTGCTCTAAAGGAAGCTTTTTCCTGTGGCAAGCGATCTTATAAATAACTTCTAAATGCCAAGGTTTAAAGAAAACACAGAATCCTTACAGGATTGTGTCTTAAAGAGAATTAGTTCTAAGACAACTTCTGGTATCCCGTATTATCAAAATAGTTTGAGTCATATTAATTCTTATTCATTCTCAGCTTAGTGACATTACAGGTAGTCCTCAACTTATGACCACAATTGAGCCTCAATTTTTTTGTTGCTAAGCGAGAAATTTGTTAAGACAGTTTTGCCCTATTTTACGACTTTTCTTTCCACATTTGTTACATGAATCACTGCAGTCATTAAATTAGTAACACCGTTGTTCAGTGAATCTGGCTTCCCCATTGACTTTGCTTGTCAGAAGTTTGGAAAAGTTGATCATGTGACCCCGGGAGACCGCAACAGTCATAAATATGAGCCAATTGCCAAACATCCAAATGTAAATCACGTGACCATGGGGATACTGCAATGGCTGTTAAGTGTGAAAAACAGTCATAAGTCCCTTTTTTCAATGCCGTTGTAACTTCAAACGGTCACTAAGCGAACTGTTGTAAGTCGAGGCCGACCTGCACTACCCAAGCTGTGAAGATTCTGTGATTCTCTCCGCCCCGTGTGGGACAGAAGGGGTTCATTGCTTCTCCTAAAATTATAAATGATAAAAAGCACATCTGGTTCTTTAATTGCTTGCATCTTTTTTCCTGTCTTCTGCCTACTCAGACTGAAATCCTCTCTGATTTGCAAGGTGATCGCAAATGTTTTATTACCGGAGGTTTACGAAGTGCCCGATTCCAGAAAGTCTACTCGATTCCTGAAAATGATCAATAAGAGAATGGCAGCCATTGTAAGGTTCTGGCCGGCCTGTCTCCTTACCCTGATTTTTTAAAGCCGATAGAGAAAATTCTACTCATTTTTGTAGGCTGAAAAAGTCTCTGTAGATGATACGTAGGCATGTGGCCTCTCTCCTCTGGACTCAGAAGTTAAGCAGAGGCCGACCTGTTTTCCCTTGAATGGGAAATCACCATAGTATGTTGACCAGAGTTTTAGGCTACAAGGGAAATTAAAAAAACATCCTAGGCTAAACCACTTTGTACAGTTGTCAAGCAAAGGGTATGGTTGTGTCCAGTTACTCAGCGGGAGCTGAGTGTACTGCAAAGCAGCCTTGACTTTTAAACTGAAAAGGCCCTCTATTTCTAATAAACACATTCACACCACCATGTTTTATTGTTCTTAAAGCAACAGAGCCAGACAATTTATTTTAGGAGAATGTTTTTTTTATGTATACTGTGTATATCTGAATGATTGAGGCAAGTAAAGAGTCTCTTTTGTCAGTTCTAAAAAAAAATAAAATTCCTTGACTGGATTTCCTCTCTTGCTTGATTTTCAATGCTGTGGTTTTCGTCCTGTCTCTCAACTGGAGTTTGACTTTCCCTTCTCCCTCCACCCCCCAAAAACTGCTGTGCCTGTCTCTCTCTTTCCCCTCTCCTGCGCACCACACATTTTCTTTCTCGCTCCCCCCCATCTCTCCTGCTCTCAATAATAATGCATAGCCAGGAAATTTGCTAATGAAAACAGTTATGATTTTT
>NW_015391622.1:20961-25616 GCF_001527695.2 Protobothrops mucrosquamatus | reverse complement strand
TGCTGTGGTTTTCGTCCTGTCTCTCAACTGGAGTTTGACTTTCCCTTCTCCCTCCACCCCCCAAAAACTGCTGTGCCTGTCTCTCTCTTTCCCCTCTCCTGCGCACCACACATTTTCTTTCTCGCTCCCCCCCATCTCTCCTGCTCTCAATAATAATGCATAGCCAGGAAATTTGCTAATGAAAACAGTTATGATTTTTGTGTGTGTAATGGGTCATTTAAAAACATATTTAAACATCTTGATGGTTGGAATATTGCCCTGCTAATCCAGACAGTAAATGGAACAGATTTCTGAGGTTTTGTTCATTTCTAAAACTGAGGATCTTTAAAATGCAGATTCCCTTTGTTTGTTTGTTTGTTCTTGCTTTTTGGTTGTGCTGCATTTCTCTCACTTTTATCTTCCTTTTTATTATGTGTGAATGGAGAGCTTACATTTTTGTAAGGGTCTCAGAGCACTGGAACTGCAATGGAATGGTAAGAAACAAGGAATTACATTTTATAAATAAGACATTAATAAATGCAAAGGCCTAAGAGCTGCATCACAGCCAGGGAGCATCATGCATATACAGTACTACATTCATTCTTTATCATTCAAGATCCATCCAGCTCTCTCATGGATCTTATATCACTCTTCTGACCTTGCCATTTCCTTTCAGACCTACACCAAGGATTTGATCAATACCTGCTGCTTCTCCTTTCTTCAGATGATGGATAGCTTTGGTAACTCTTCTTTAATCTTTATAGGTCTTCTATCATTCCCTTCACGGTGACCTTCAGATATGGATTCTTCATTGGGATGCTCTAGCAATGTTCCTTTTTAAAGAATAAAACCTTAAAGCAAGTGGTAGTTTATTTTTCATTTCTCTGTTTCAAAATGGGCAAAATTTACTCCACAGTATTTTAGGGACACTGCTTCTAAAATTGTAGTAGACAGGTGTGGAGTCAACGCTGCTAACATCGGATGTTTTTGCTTTGACAACAGTTGGAGATGCAACCATTTTCTTCTTATGTTTTACTCTTAGAGTTAGAGTTAGATGATGCTAGGGGGAGGAATGTGCATGAGAGCTTAGCTAGACATAACAATACTGGACCTAGTGTGCGAACCAAGGTTATTGAAATAAGAGATGATAAGAATTGGCAGGCTGGAGAACTGGAGGGAAAGCCTGCATTTCAAACTAATTGGAGAATGTGATTTATGACAGTTAATTGGAGGAGAGAATTGTGCTTTGATACTATGTGCTCAGGGAAGGGGAATCCAGTTTTTGGCTTCAATTATGTTAGTGCCTAATAAAGAATAAAGATTTTTTAAGGTAAACAATGCCTCAAAGTTCTTCAAAGAGTTTCATCTGTCGGAAGCATGACAGTGTTGTGTGTGTGTGTGTGTGTATGTGTGTGTGTGTGTGTGTGCATGCATGGTATGTTTTAGGATGAATTCTTTTAAAGCTTTGGAGCTCAGCTATGATTCCATACGATATTATTGGTAGTGCTCCATATGTTGCATGACCATAGTTAAATGTCTGTGGAGATTCTCAGTCATCCAGGTCATGGTTGTCTCAAAGGTGTTTTTCCAAAAGGCAACTGGGTTTTCTTTGTTTTTACTTGAAGACATTTCACTTCTCATCCAAGAAGCTTCTTTAGCTTTTCAGAACTGAAGAAGTATCTTGGATTAGAAGCAAAACGTCTTCAAAGGAAAACAAAGTAAGTCCAGTTGCCTTTTGAAAAACATGCCCTTTGAGACATGGCCATAGTTGTTCTACAGCTAAATGCTAGTAGCCCCAGCTCTATGGAAAATAATATTTTCTATCAACCCAAAGAAAGGCTACTTTACGATGAGGAAATTTGAATGACAAGGGTGGCACACAAGTCCTGCCTCATCTTCTAGAGTTCTTCACCTCCAATTTTGTACATATGATACAAAGGCTTATCAGTTGTAAATTACACCCACTTCCCCTAAACCAATGCAATTATCCACTATTTTATGAGGATGAAGGGGAAAACATTTTTTTCTGTTTTCTTGCTTGCCTACTTTATCGTAATAATGGTTGTATACTCAAGATAAACCTGTTGATTGTGGTCTACATATTTCAGGCTTTGGTCTTTTACAAATAGTATTCTTGTTCTCTAGATTTTGACACATGTTTCTGAGTATTATAGACTTATATAGAATTAACATTATGTCATCTAAGAACATTTGGAGGAAGCATACTGATGATGATGATTTTATCCATTCAGTCATGTCCAACTCTTGGCAATTTAAAGGGCCAGGTCTCTCCAGATCTTAGAATATAATAGAGCTGGAAGGGACCTTAGAGGTCTTCTAATCCAGCCCCCTGTTCAAGCAGGAGACTCTATATCATTTCAGACAAGTGGCTGTCCAGTCTCTTCTTAAAAACCTCCAGTAATGAAGCACCCACACAACGTCTGAAGGCAAGCTGTTCCACTGCTTAATTGTCCTCAGTGTTAGGAAGTTTCTCCTTAATTCCAGGTTGTTTCTCTCTTTGATTAGTTTCTATCCGTTGTTTCTTGTCCTGCCTTCTGGTACGCTTTGGAGAATAAATTGACCCCCTCCTCCTTGTGGCAGCCTCTCAAATACTGGAATACTTCTATCATGTCCCCCCTAGTCCTTCTTTTCTCTAGGCTGGCCATTCCCAAATCCTGCAACCGTTCTTCATATGTTTTAATCTCCAGGCCTTTAATCATCTTAGTTGCTCCTCTTTGCACTTTTTCCCAAAGTCTCAACATCTTCCAGTCTTGCACTACTTCTTTGAGTTGTACCATGGCAGGTACTGTATACCTAAAGGCTCACAAGGCCAGAACTATGTGTCATTAAAGTCATTTTCTTCATATAATTTGAGCATTGTAGAAAAACAAATCTGCAAAATAAACAATACTAAGGCAAGCGGAAGATGGCACTACCTTGCAGGTTTCTTTAAATCGTTCATGGTACCTAGAGATGTTGCCTAGTTGTAATCCTTATAACAACCCCCGAAAGGCAGAGTGGGAATCTCTTTTTCTGCTAAAGCCTGCACTCCCCTTGGCTTTTTTTTGCAAAGTCCATGATCTTGGTTTTATTAGTTAATCTGCAGAAAATAGTCCTTACAACTCCTCATTGCTGTTTTTAACATCCTGGGGCTGCCCTAAAACTGCCACATAATCTGCATATAACCGGATTGCTTATTTGTTATCCTAGGAGCATTAAGTTCTATTTTGTCTAAATAGACCACCACAGAATTGAAATCGGAGCATCTTAAAAGTGCTTCCCTGTGGCTGGATTATGACCCAGTTATTGAATGTACTCTGAGCCTAGTTTATACGGCCGGTTCTGCTGTCTGCTGCAGATGGCGAGAACACCAAATGGAGAGGAAATGCACAGTTGGGGGTGGGAATGTGTTCAACAGACTGGTTTAGAAAAGCATGTTTTAAAAGTTCCATGTGGCATATCCAGTTGATTACCAGATAGCTTTATATAGTGGGAAAAATAATATGGAGAGAAAGAAACCCGAAATTTAGGAGCATCACTTTTATAAGAGAGGCCGTTGAAGTCTACGAGCCGTCCCGTTGGTTTCTCCAGGGCGGTGTGGGACAGCTCCAGCAGCAGTCTTTTGAGCTTGTCCCATGACATGATGGAACAGATGGATCCCGTATCCACCTCCATCTTACATGGTCGCCTCCCGATCATGACCGTTGCGAAAAACTTTTCCGCGCCAGTCGAGTTGGTGTGGCTGACAACCATGTGATGCACTTTATGCTCGTCCTGGTTGTCGTAGCCCCTTCTCTGGTCGCGCCTCCCTTCGGGTCGGGCTGACCCCTTCCATTTGTTCTCACGTGGTTTATGGGACGGCGAGCGGCATGGCGGTGAGCGGCGCGGTGGGGATCATTGTGGTGGAGACGTGTGCCTCCGTGGGGGCAAACGCTGTTTCCTGGAATTTGGGCGCGAGGCTCGGCATGCTTTTGCGATGTATCCTTGCCTCAGGCAGCGGCTGCACGTGGTGTCTAGGAACCGACAGTTTGCTCGTGTGTGGTTCCCCAAACACCCTGGACACTCGAGGTCGTCCCACTCGTCTCGCCATGCTCGCTGCTTCCGGCTGGTAAAGGTGCGATGGACGGTCTCTTCCTCGCCGGCCTCGTCCGATTTGGTGGCCTCCGGATCGGGGGTTGGCTCGCGATGGGTACGATGGATGGCACCCCATCTCATCTCGGTGGCCATGGATTCGGACTCTTCTGCGGCGAGGGCCTCGTCTAGGGTTTTGCTGAGGGTGAGACTTCGACGCACGATGAGTCGCTTCTTCACGTGCTCGTCCCTCATCCCCATGATGAGTCGATCCCGCAGCATATTTTCCAGGGCGACGAACTCGCAACGGGCTGCGATCGATCGGAGCTCTCCGAGGTACTTTCTGATGGGTTCGCCCACCCGTTGTCGGTTGTAGAAGCGGTTCCTTGCGACTAGGAACCCTTCAGAGATCCCGTACTGACCAGCCAGCAGACGTTGGATATCTGCCCAAGGGGTGTCCTCGATGCTGGCTGGAGCGACCAAGGAGCGGGCCACATGGTAGACCTCGTCCCCGCAGTTCGCAAGGAATAAGGCCTTCTTCTGATCCCCGGGAATGCCTTGTTGCCCATTCCCGGCCAGGTGTAGCTCGAATCTTCCCACGTATG